>NC_066363.1:88161613-88461613 GCF_013377495.2 Cygnus atratus | reverse complement strand
CCATTTTTTTCCATTTAAGATCAAAACAATTATCTCCCAAAGCAATGACAATCTCTAGCCATTTCTTAAAAATGGACAGGTGGATTTTTCGGTTTTTGGATACTTGCCCACTCTATGTAGATACCAACAGCAAGGAAAAAAAAAAAAAAAAAAGGAGCAACTACTTTTTTCATCCCCAGTCTTCCATCATGGCAAATGAGTAATTTTTAAGCATTAAATTGGAATATATGGAGCTCCAAGGACCAAGCTGAACCCAGGAATGAAGGGAATTCAAAATATTGTGAATTTGGGCTGTTCTTTTTTCCCCTTCCTCTCCAAGTGCATGTACTTATGCTTCTAAATCCATAGTTAGGGTTTCCAATAAAATAACCTGAGTTTAGAGATAACAACAATTCACTTATAGTGACAAACACAGCTTTATGCTGAAAACCTTTCAAAATCAGGCCAGATTTGTTTAGACACCAACATCTGCATTTGTAGGTTTGGATTTTTAGTAGCACACAAAGGTAAAACAGCTCTTGTGTGGATTAACAGCTAATGTTTGCAAAGTATGGCAACAATGGCAAAATTTGCAAAATGGCAGAACAATTTGCAAAAATGGCAGAACATTAACATTATCAGAGCACAGGATATTAGCAACACCGATTTCTTTTTATTATTAATAGGAACTGTGCATCAAGTACACTTGACACTGCATTGAACATCTTGCCCATTCAGTTCACTCGTCATTAAAGTGAAGCATTGCAACATTGATAAAACATACAATAATGGAGTGCTTCCAAAGATGTTCAAAATATTTCTAAGCAATTAGTCACCATTCCTTATTCAGTCAGCAATCATCCAATCATATATATATATGCATATATATATATATATGCAAGCCATGAACAAAAGAAGAGTGAGGAGGTAAAGATCACATAACATGGATCACTGATCATTTAAATAATTTTCAGTTAAATTGGCAGATCTCCAGGGGTGTGATTCAACTTTGTACAGGTTACAGAATGAAATCCATTTTTGATTATAGCAGAACAATTTCACAGCATGATCTTCTAAACTTTAAAAAAAAAAAAAAAAAAGTCAAAAGCCTTGAAATGGTTTGACCATTCATTTTATAGAGGAGATTTCTTCAGCAAGTAACAATTTTCCTGTCCATTCTTTGGAGGAAAAAAAAAAAAAAAAAGGAAAAAAAAAAAAAAGAAAAGCACTGGAAAATTAGATCTGGGATTAACTGAACTCTATTTTCCTATTAAACTCTTTGCTTTCTGATAGCATCATTTCCTTACTTTTGTTTATTCCACTGGTTCAGGTGCTTTTGTTTGTCTTTCTTTTGTCATTTATACCTCTTGTTGCACCTGACATACTCACATTTTGTAGCTTGTTGCCTTCTGTGAAAGTGTAAGATTTGTAAGAAAAAAAGTGAAATCAGAACCTTAATTTGAAAATTTGACCTCGTTTTTATTATTATTATCAATGCTATTATTATTATTAATGCTATTATTATTATTACTATTATTATTATTTCTCCATTATCTAGCATAATGTGACTGTTCCCTGAAAGAGGGTACGAAACCTATCATATGCAATAATGTAAAGCAAAAAACAACACATGGTCCATAGCAAAAACCGAAAACAAGTAAATGCATGTCCTTCACAAACCTGGTTTTATCAGGAGGAAATGATCCACATGAAATAAAGAACAAATTAGTACACTTTTTCAATCTTTACAGAATCTTTTCAGGCAATGAGGAATATTTCTGGACTTCACTTTCTCAGATTTTATTCCATATTTGGTGTCTAATCTCTGAGTAACCAGTTTACAAAGTAAAACATTGCAACAGAACTTGGATCTTGTTAGCTGAAGGATTACTCTGGGTCTATAGTCAATCACTGCAGTAAAAATATCTGAAGTCTTGCTTTGTCCATTGGGGTTAAACTTTCCAGGACAGATAGATAAGATGGGCTTTTTTTTTGTATTTGGGAGTTACTCCTCTCGTCAGTTCAAGACAACTTAAGTTTGGTGGATGTGGTTCAAGATGCAGTTGTGTAGATTTATTTTTTTTTTCTGATTTGTATCTGCAACTGCCTGCTTAAGATAGTTGCTAAGCATACTGCATTGTGTTGCTACATTTTTAAAATCAGTGGCGGGTTGTCACAGCAACGCATGTGCTGGCTGTCATTAAAGCAAATAATCAGGAAGGTGAAAAGCAATATTGTTATGCACTGTAGGTGACTAAAACCTTTGTACTCCTGCAAAGCTTTTTTTTTCTTTTTTCTTTTTTTTTCTGTAGAAGCACTTCATTACTAATTAAAGGCCAAATCCTCATCATCATCTCATACAGCAAAGAGAAATCAATTCATAGCAACTTTGAATAAACATTTCCAAACTTAAGGCTAGAGAGGTACCCAACTTAATCATCTCCATGCTAATGCACATATAGCATGGGGAACAAACAAGAGGAACTAGAGATGTACACATGCCTGCAGGTCTATGACCTCAATGGCGTTATGGAGATGTGGTAGGATGTCTCCCATGACTGGGGTGTTGGAATGGAAGGATGCAGGCTCTTTCAGAAGGACAGCCAGGAGAGGCAAGAAGGAGGTGTTACCCTCTATGTCAACGAGCAGCTGGAGTGCATGGAGTTCTGCCTGGGGATGGATGAGGAGCTGGCAATGGATCTGGGTTACAGGGAGAGCAGGGACATTATAGTAAGGGTCTGCTACAAGCCACCTGATCAAGAAGACCAAGCAGATAAGGTCCTCCATGGACAGATAGAAGCAGTGTCATATTCACAAGCCATGGTCCTCATGGGGGACTTTAACCACCCCGATATCTATCTATGGAAGGGACAGCACAGCAGGGCATAGGCAATCCAGGTGGTTCCTGGAATGCATTGATGATAACTTCCTTCTCCAAGTGACAGTGGAGTCAACAAGGAGAGGTGCTGTGCTGGACCTCATTTTCACTAACATGGAGGGGCTGGTGGGGAATCTGAAGTTCAAGGGCAGCCTTGGCTGCAGTGATCATGAAATGCTGCTGTTTAGGATCCTGAGGGCAGCGAGGAGGGAGCACAGCAGCTTACTACCCTGGATGCTGGGAGAGTAGACTTTGCCTTCTTTATTTTTATTTATTTATTTATTTATCTGTTTATTGCCTTCAGGGATGTGTTTGGTAGAGTAATATGGAACAAAGCCCCAAAGGGAAGAGGGCCCCAGGAAAGCTGGTTAATATGTAAGGATCACCTCCTCCAAATTCAGAAGCAATGCATCCCAACAAAGAGGAAGTCAAGCAAAAATGCCAGGAGGCCTGCATGGATGAACAAGGAGCTCCTGGTCAAACTCAAAGAGAAAAAGGAGGCCTACAGAGGGTGGAAGCAAGGACAGTTAGCCTGGGAGGAATACAGAGACATTGTCTAAGAAGCCAGGGATCAGGTTAAGAAAGCTAAAGTCCTATTAGAATTAAATTTGGCCAGGGACATCAAGGGCAACAAGAAAGGTTTCTATAGGTACATGGGTGATAAAAGGAAGACTACAGAAATCATCGGCCCTCTCCAAAAGGAAATGGGAGACCAGGTCACCTGAGATATGGAGAAGGCTGAGTTACTCAATTACTTTGTATTGTCTATCTTCACCAGCAAGAGCTCTAGCCACACAACCCAAGCTGCAGAAGGCAAAGGCATGTACTGGGAAAATTATAAACTTCCCACTGCAGGAGAAGATCATATTTGAGACCAACTAAGGAACTAAAGGTGCGCAAGTCCATGGGGCCTGATGAGATACATCCACAGGTCCTGAGAGAGCTAGTGAAGGCAGTTGCTAAGCCACTGTCCATCATATATGAGAAGTTGTGGCAGTCTGGTGAAGTTCCCACTGACTGGAAGAGGGGAAACATAACCCTCATTTTTAAAAAAGGAATAAAGGAAAATCAAGGGGACTACAGGCAACACTTGCCTGGCAAGATCACGGAGCAGATCCTCCTGGAGACTATGCTAAGGCACATGGAAAATAAAGAGGTAACTGGATTACAGCCAGCATGGCTTCTCTAAGGGCAGATCATCAAATCTGTTGGCCTTCCTGTATTGGGTTTATGTGGCAAAGGTTTGGTAGCAGCAGGCTGCAGGGGTCACCTCTGTGAGAAGAATCCAGCAGCTGCCCCATGTTAGATAAGGGCCAGTTTCAGTCAGCTCCAAAGGGACCCACCACTGGCCAGAGCTGAGGCAATAAGCAATGTTGTTTGCTCCTCTGTGAGGGCATATTTTAGAAAGGAAAATAAAATAAAAAATAAAATTTAAAATAAAATAAAATAAAATAAAATAAAATAAAATAAAATAAAATAAAACTGCTGTACAACAGCAGCTGGGAGAGCAAGGAGTCAGAACCAGCCCTGCAGCCCCCAGGGTCAGTGCAGCAGGAGGACAGGAGGTACTCCAGGCATGCAGCAGAAGTTTCCCTGTGGCCTGCGGAGAAGCCCCTGGTGGAGCAGGCTGTCCCCCTGCAGCCCATGGGTCCCACATGGAGCAGATCTCCACTCTGCAGCCTGTGGAGGAGCCCCTGGTAGAGCAGGTGGATGTGGCCTGGAGGAGGCTGCGGCCCATGGAGAGCCCCCGCAGGAGCAGGCCCCGGGCCGGAGCTGCAGCCCATGGAGAAGAGCCCACGCAGGAGCAGGGGGTCTGGGGGGAGCTGCCGCCTGTGCAGTTTGCTCCTGATGGATGGGCCCTGTGGTAGGGACCCATGTGGGAGCAGTTCTGGAAGAGCTGCTTCATGTGGGAAGTCCATGCAGGATCAGTTCCAGAAAGACAACATCCCATGGGAGGGACCCCATGATGGAGCAGGGCGAAAGAGTGACCGTGAAGGAGAAGTAGAAGCAAAGTGTTATGGACTGACCACAACCCCCATTCCCCTGTTCCCCTGCACGCTCAGGGGAGGAGGTAGATGAGGGTGGATGAAGGGAAGGTGTTTTTAGTGTTTTGGTTTTTTGTTTTGTTTTGTTTCTCACTCCTCTAGTTTGTTAGTAATATCTTTAATAATCTCCCTATGCTGAGTCTGTTTTGCCTGTGATAACTCTTGAATGATCTCCCTGTCCTTATCTCAACCCTTGAGCCCTTTTCATCGTATTTTCTACCCCTTTCCCTTTGAGGAGAAAGAGTGAGAGAGCAGTTGTGGTGGAGCTCACCTGCCTAGCTGAGTAAAACTGCCACACTTCCGTGATGGGGTTACAACATTGGTGGATAGAGGAAGAGCAACTGACATCATCTACCTGGACTTGTGCAAAGCATTTGACAGTCCCTCAAGATATCCTTGTCTCTAAATTGGAGAGATGTGGATTTGATGGATGGACCACTCAGCGGGTAAGGTTTCATTCATAGAGTTGTGGTCAATGGCTCAATGTCCAAGTGGAGATCAGTAACGAGTGGTGTTCTTCAGGGATCAGTGTTGGGACCAATGCTATTTAACATCTTTGTCGCTGACATGGACGATAGGATCGAGTGCACCCTTAGTAAGTTTGCTGATGACACCAACCTGTGTGGTGTGGTCAACATGCTGGAGGGAAAGGATGCCATCCAGATGGACCTGGACAGGCTTGAGAGGTGGGCCTGTGCAAACCTCATGAGGTTCAACAAGACCAAGTGCAATGTCCTGTACCTGGGACAGGGCAATCCCAAGCACAAACACAGGCTGGGTGGAGAATGAATCGAGACCAGCCCTGAGGAGAAGGACTTGGGGGTGCTGATCAATGAGAAGCTCAACATGAGCTAGAAATGTGTGCTTGCAGCCTAGTAAGCCAACTGTACCCTGGGCTGCATCAAAAGATGCGTGGCCAGCAGTTCGAGGAAGGCAATTCTCCCACTCTACTCTGCTCCCGTGAGAACCCACCTGGAGCACTGCCTTCAGCTCTGGGGTCCCCAGCGTAAAGACATGGACGTATTAGAGTGAGTCCAGAGAAGTTCAGAAAGTTCTGAAACAAAACAAACACAAGAGGATGGAGTCCTGGCAGGAGTAAAAATGGTTGGGCAGTGGTTTCTGCCACCAAAATAAACTGAGAAACCTAGTTAATGGTGTATATTTTTTAAAGGTCAACTTTATAGCTACAGTGACAAAAATTCTGATTATCAGAAGGGTTAGGTGTTGTGGTTTAGCCCGGCTGGCAGCCAAACACCACACAGCCGTTCGCTCACCCTCCCCCCTCCCTCTCCGGGATGGGGGAGAGAAACGGGAAAGTGAAGTCTGTGAGTTGAGATAAAGACAGTTTATTAAGACAGGAAAAATAATAACAATAATAATAATAATAGTATTAATAGTAATAATGTGTACGAAACAAGTGATGCACAATGCAATTGCTCACCACCTGCTGACCGATGCCCAGCCTATCCCCGAGCAGCCGGCCCCCCCACCCCGGCTAGCCACCCCTATATATTGTTCAGCATGACGTCAGATGGTATGGAATACCCCTTTGGCCAGTTTGGGTCAGCTGTCCTGGGTCTGTCCCCTCCCAGCTCCTGCTGCACCCCCAGCCTGCTCGCTAGCAGGACAGAGCGAGAAGCTGAAAAGTCCTTGGCTTGGTGTAAGCACTGCTCTACAACAATTCAAACATCAGCATGTTATCAGCGCTCTTCTCATTCTAATCCAAAACATAGCACCCTGCCAGCTACTAGGAGGAAAATTAACTCTGTCCTACCTGAAACCAGGACATTAGGTTAAATAGCTTTTTTGTACTCACTAAACTTGTCTTGGAAACGAAATATATAGACTACACCTAAAGGGTATAACCTTCTACAGTTTGCTGTTGTTTTTTATTTCTTTGAAGGTTATCATGTAACATTATTGTATTCTGAGATGTCTTTGAACATTTTTTGCTCATTAAAAATCACAATAATTATCTGCCAAAGGAGAGGCTGACTAATTAATAACCTATAATGTTTTATCTTACGTTGTGTGGTATTTGTGTGGTATTTACAGTGGAAATATTTCATTAAATACAGTTAGTTCATGGATTACGTGTACTCTCTGTCCACAGGTGGTAGGCTTCTAAAAGATAAAGAGGCTTGCAGATAGGATACATGTTATCAGGTGGTATATTTTTGCCCAATTATGCTTTTTCATGACATTATTAATAGTTAGGCTTTTGACTTCTTTTGGTAATGCATCAAAACACCTTCATGGTATGGGTGATCATTAATACTGAGGGACATTACAAAACCTTCTGCTTAAATTTGTTCATTTTAAATTGGCATCCCTCCCATTTCTTTTCTGGCCTAATGATCGTCTCTCAATCTCCAGGCTAGACTCAGTCCTGCCGTACTGCATGAGTGTAAACACCCTAAGCACATATCTCCTCTTCCCATGTTCCTTTTACCTGAGCACGTCTTCCCCCTTAGCTGGCTGCATGATGGGGCACTGATGGCACCGGGGGAAACCCTCTTATTATTGACCCATGGAAGGGCACCTGTTGCCACAGGATACATGTCACAGCACAAATCCAGCAAAAACTGAGAACGCTCACAGACTATCCATCCCCAGATCCCCCACCCACAACTTGGCTCTGAAGGTCCTCCCTTCCTTTTCAGTAACACATTTTGTTTTAGCTACTTTCTACTACACCTCTCATGATTAAGCATGCAGTGCATGTGTGAACAATGAGTGATAATAAATGTAAGTCCCTGAAGTGTCTATCTAAGCCTTGCAGTGAAAAGTACCACACATAGTATTGCATGAGTGAAAGAACCTAAACTATGGATAACAAGAGAACTGAATGTTAATTTATATGTAAAATAAAGATTGAATTTTTTCTTTTTTAAAAAAAGTAAAATGTCTTGGGAGGAAAAATGTATATGCATTTTTTTCTGTTCATATATGGCTGCAGTGATATTGGTACTATATTTGAATAATAAAAGTAACTGGAGCATAAAATTAATAATTTTTCACTGACCACCATATTCATTTTAAATTATTTTTCCTTGCAGTCAGGTAAAGCTTTGTGTCAATTCTCATTTTCCATAAGTTCTAGACAGTTATTTCAATCAAACGTAACAGAAAGTGAACAGGACTGTATTAACAGCCCAGGAAGTCACCAATGGTTTTTAAAGCATAAGTTCAGTATTCCGGTAGAAGTTGCATATAACTGTAAATTCTCACAATATGACTCTAACACAGAAAATAAATGATTAAAAAAAATTGTATAAAGTGTAGAAATTAGGTCCATTTTCAGATATCCTCATACCTACACCAAACCTTATATCCTTTCTGGGTTGTAAAGTTTTTTGCCTAAACTATCAGAAACTTACTATAAATAATCCAGTGACAAACCATTCAACTCATTTATTCATTCAACTAATTTTTCCATTTATCTTTCATATACAGCTTAGAATACTGACAGATATGACTTCAAAATACATGGAAATTTTTTTTTCTTCATCTGGATTCATTGTATTCATTTTTCCTACACAGGTTAAAAATTCTCTGACAGTATGATATCCTCACAACAATGTCACAACAATGTCACCCTAGTTTCCAAATGCTTCTATTCAACAGACACAAAGAAAGGGCAGTCACTGTGCTGTATGAAAACCAGGCCAATACAAAAGACAATGCATCATATCTTTATTTATGTTCTTTTTTTTTTTAATGTCTCTACTTTATTGATTCAAAATAGTCATCCCTGATAGATCAAGGTGAAAAATCTAGAAAGACCAGGTGAAAGGTAAAGCACACAATAACTAATAACATAATTAATTGATCCTAAATAATGTCTTTGACCAATCCCTCCTGTTAGTTTCTCGTTCTTTAGATTAGGGTTCCTTAGCTTAAAGTACAGTCTGTAGGTCATTATATGACATTAAATAAAAATAATAATAATAAAAAAGTAGGTTATAAAAGATATGGAAAGAAAAGGTGATGGTTAATTGATAAGAGCTTTTATTTTAAAAGAACATAAGCACAGTGTAAAATGTTATAATTATCAAAAGATAACAAATCAATTAACTAGATTCCATGGTCTATCTCATTCTTGTTGCAAAGACAAAATATTATCTATGCCAGTTTGTGTGGGTGCAGTTTTCTAATCGACATGAAACTAAGGATTCTTAAATACAGATCCAAATTTATCACCAATTAAGTTGTCCTACCAGTGGAATCATGGGACTGCTAATGTTTGTTCAGCGAAATCATTCTAATTAAAATACAGACATTTAAAGAAGTCACTTAACCATCACAGACCGTCAGTTAATTTCAAAACAGCTTTGCTCCACTGGTGGTCATAGCCAAGGTTTATAACTCCCACAACCCAGAAGACTACCTCATATTAAAGTGTGAATGTGATATGTATGTAATAATGCTGATGTTAACCTAATTTCTCTGAGATAGCACAAGCAGTTTAAGGTCTTAAGCCTTCCCTCAAAAAATCAAGAAGTAGTAGAATTTCCACCTTTCAAGCCAATTCGAAGCTAAGTTTTTCATTTTCCCTAAGGTGATATCAATTTTCTTGACCGTAAAATATATGATTTTTAGAATGAACTCTCAGAAGCACTCAATAATAAATTTTGATAATCAGTAAGAGATAAAAGTTAATGAAACCATGTGAAAGTAGCTACATGCACTTTGGTACAGGTTTGTGAAAAACTATCAAAGCTGTGTCATAAAGAGACTGTTCCTGCAAAACTGCCCATCAGACTGATAATCAGCCCTTGATATCTTTTATGCTTTGAAAGATTCATCTTAAAGATCTTTCACATTGGTTTTTAATTTCAACAAAATGCAAGGTCCTGCACCTGGGCCAGGGCAATCACGAGCACAAACACAGGCTGGGTGGAGAATGAATTGAGACCAGCCCTGAGGAGATGGTCTTGGGGGGGTGCTGATCAATGAGAACCTCAACATGAGCTAGCAATGTGCACCCACAGAAGCTGTGGATGCCCCCACCCTTTAAGTATTTAAGGCCAGGTTGGATGGGGCTTTGAGAAAACTGGTCTAGTAGGAGGTGTCCCTGCCCATGGCAGAGGGGTTGGAACTAGATGATCTTTAAGGTCTCTTCCATCTCAAACCATTCCATGATCCTAAAGGAATAATCTGATTTAATAAAAACTAATGTCAGATAAAGCTACGATATGTGTTTTATATTGATTTAGGCTAGTTTAAAGCAGAGAGATGGTCCAAACAGCAGGCAATGGCCTAAATGTATGGGGAAGAAAACTTCCACTGAACTGAAATACGCTTCCACCTTAAGTTTAGAGATACAGCTTCAAAACTGCTAAATTAGTACTTTTATAACTATTTTATCAAGCATTTCAACTAGATGACTCTGCAGAATTGTATCTTGATTATCATGCCTAATCGTAGGTACATGGCATACACAATATTAAAAGAGTTGTAGAGGTGCACCCGAATTAGTAATAGTTTGCATACAAGCATAACGAGTTAGCTTTTGTCACTTCTCTGAATGACAGAAACCGCACTTGCGAACAAAAGGCTTAGGACAAAAGTACTATCTTTAGTAAAACGTTTATTTAGTATTTAGTTTCATGTTTGTTTCAGAGCAAATAGCTTTTTAGATCATTCATTTTGATATTTTGTACGTGTACCTTTATTTCTGACCAAGACAGTAAATAAGACATTTTTTTTTTCCAGTCAAATCTAGTTGTTTTCTTCTCTAAGCAGACTGCATTTTTTTTTCCATCACTACCGTGATTTGAAGGAATGCCACAATGTACCAGAAAGGTAAGTTTCAAAATTATAGTAAATCTTAAATGATTTAACAAATAAAACGCTCTGAAGATCTGCATTTTTACTTCTTTTTTTTTTTTGTACATAATTTTAATCTAAATTTATATCCAAATTTTGGAACTCCAAAATGATAGGATGAAAAATCGAAACACTTCTGAATTTGGGAAACTTCTACATCCCTCGTCATTATAAACAGGATCTAATGAGGAGAAATGTTTCTTTAAAGATATGCATATATTGTAAATTTGCCCAAATATTTATCACTGAGACGTATGTGAAAGATTGTGCCCTGCAGCTGCCTTATTTTTTGAAAAGATTTCTCTTAATCTTCAAAAAAAAATGAAAATCTAATTCTCCTTCTGGCTGAAAGTGGATATGAAAAAAAATCCACTACAGCCATAAAGAGCAATGGAACACTAAAAAGTAATAGTGACAATGACAACAGATTTAGTAAGAAACCTAACCTAAGGGTATCCAGTTAATGGTCCTTGAGGATTATTCCAGAGGAATTTTTCCACATGCATAGAAAAGATACCATATGGAGCTAAATTAATGCAACAACGAATGGAAAAGAAAGGAAAGGAAAAATAGAACATCATTTTGTACTGCCTGCAAAAACATCCTACAAGGCAGAAAGAGATTTGCGAGAATAGCTGTTTATTGCCTAGTGTTTTCCTGTACAGTTGTGCCAGTCTAACATTAGGATGGATGCTGTGGAGGCAACATTCTGTCCCAAACCTTACTCATTCCCATTGGCAAGTTTGTAAAGGTTATTCTTGTCTCTTCACTAGAAAACAGTACCAACAACTGAGGACCTTTATATATTCCCAAACTGTCTAAAATATATAGCAAACACTAATGTGTACGAAATTATTCGTAGTGCTAGCAAGACAAAAAAAAAAAAAAGGTGAAGACTTTTTTATGAAGTCCCAAGTGCAATATTATTGTGAGGCCTCCTCCCATTCAAACTCCTCTTTTTGAGTACTCTGGATAAAGAACATAGGTTGCATTATGATGAGCTTGTCCACTTCCTAGCTTTGGTGAACAGCCAGGTTCCTCTGTTATATTTTGCATATATCTTTTTTAACAATTTTAATTTCAATCACTATAAAAAGAAGAAAAAAAATCCATAGCATGTGGTTTGGAGAATAGTCAGACTTGTTATTGTCATGGATAAGCACCAGCCTTGGACATTGAGCAGCTTGCTCCAGCTTACCTCTTATACAAACTTTGTGGATGGAGGTCTACAGGCTTGGTTTGAGAGGCTGCTGAGGGAGGGAGTCTTGCAGTTGTGGGATGTCCCTGTTTTGGCAGCAGAACAGAATCTTGAAGGCAGGTGCCCTTAATGAAACCTTTTGCTTGATTATTTGTAAAATGAATATTACAGTTAACATCCTTGGATATGATAATGAGTTTTATGGAGTACACATTAAACATATATGACTATAGTACTTGACTCTACCCACATCATGCTAAATGTCACCTCGGGGGGGGAACAGATAAGGTTAGGATGTAAAAGAAGAGTTAGTGTTAGGAGGTAGTATTAGGAAAAAGTGTTAGAATGAGGCAGTCAATAATGGGCTGTGCTCCTTTCTCCTCCACCAAGACAGGGAGGCCTTCTTGGTAAACTCTGCACCTTTACCTTTTGGTGAGGAATACCCAGGATAGCATTTTGCTAGCAGTATTATCATATATTAGTGCTATTGAAGTAATTCTATTTATCAACAGCAATTCCAAATCCGTTATATCTGTTGCACTTTTAGATATTTTCAACTTTGTGAAACTCTCTCAGTGAAAGTCCTTAGCAGGACTCTGAAATAGGCAAACATTTGATTCTGATAAGTCCCCTTTAATGAGACCCATGGGTAATATAAATCATAACACCCAAGTGAATTTAGATTCTACAAAATTAATGGACAAACGAAAATGAAGTAGAGAAACTTTATAAAAAACGTTCAGCTTCTACTACACAAAAGTAGAATGTAAACAATTATCCTTAAAGCAGGATTTATACCTGGAAATAGAACATTGATAAAATCTGTCAAATGTTTAACAATAAAATCAGAGAGGCTTTGGAGTGGTTCCTGTGTGTGAACCTGCTTATATATAAAAAAAGAAAAACTACATTATAGAAACAAAGTTTAATCAGCCCAGCAAGTGGTATGTGGATCTTGTAAATGCCACTAAAAATATAGTCAATGATCAGAGCAGGTAAAATTATACTGAAATTGTTGTACCTGTTATAATTGGTATATTGTTCCTACTAATTCCTACAGGTGACTACCTCCTACAATTTACTAGTTCAATATTAAAAATCCGTCTTTTAATAGTTAAGAAAGGATAAGGAAGGAGAGGCAAGAGTACGTTCTTTTTTTATAGTACTTCCACTTCAAAAAATATATATATATTATATATTTTATAATATACATTATATATTTATAATATATATATATATATATATATATATTAAATATATATATGTATTTCACTGGAGAGCTTTTTTACTTTTCCTGAGATTAATCTCTTGCAGGTGTTCTCATCGTAGATAATTCTTGCTAAATGCCTCTTTGTTAAACAAACAAATGAAAATATCTACGTTATAAATAACATCCCATAGATTTCATTCACAAAGATATTTCCCTTGTAAGAATTTCTTTACTATGTTCATATCTCATCTGACTTTTCCCTGTCTTCAGTATAGTGATGGCACTTAAAATATACATATATATATATATATATATAAAAGCACCCTGTTTCCTCTATTCTAAAAATTTAGTTGTATTTTTAGTACATAGTTTTATTTGAGTACACTTAACATCTATTTATTTACATTTTTATTACTATCATTTGGGAATTGATCCATTGTATTTCCATATAGCTTCTAGATCTATAGCTTCTAGTATCTAGATTTTTTTTGACACAGGTAATAGAGTCTTTGCTGTTACAAAGTCAGCATTTCTTCAGATTAGAAGTTATAAAAAGCCAAGAGGTTATACTTCCTATATCTCCATAAATACAGCTTTCTTAAGCTATTACTATACTCACTGACTATTTATATAACTTTTTGCCGGCATTTAACAGAATAATTTCACTAGGAAAAATTACAGCAATAGTTGAAGCTACCCTGTTAATGAATGCACCCTCAAACCCTCTAGTTGCTGCTTTCCAAATATGTACTGTCCTCTTCAACTCTAAGTGCTGAGGAAGAGTGAAAATTAGTTATGACTGCTGTCAAGGAATTTTCCCAGTAGCTCAACGTTTGAAGGTTACTGTTCACAATTAATTGGTCATTAATTGCTTAAGATCATTAATGATTTTATGATGCTCCACTTCAGTGAGATTTAAAGTATTCATCAGCTGCAGAAGAAAAATTGGTTTCCTCAGCTTCCTCTTTCTCTACCTTTCATGTAATTTAATTGGTTGACTGGAGTACATTAATATTACTTCGCCATGATTTCCAAAATCTTTATAAACAAAAGTTGCTAGTTATGAGTAAATCAAAAATATTACCATCGTTCAGTCTGTACAGCTGCATAACAGTTTTCAGCACTGTCAGCTCACTCTTTCAATGGGCTTCTTGAAGGAATTACTGTGGTTCTGAACGCACAGGTTTTAGAATAATGACTTTTTTTTCTCTTTCTCTTTTCATGCTCACTTTAGTAAAAATGCACATAGATGTGGCATGATGAGCAAGCAAGACTTTCCTAGACATGACTAGTTAAAGTCATGTAATGCTTGTGATACATTTCTGAATAATCCTACCCAATGCTAGCAAAAATATTTGAAAAGTTCTTAAAAATTAGTAGCATAACATTAGTTTAACCTTACAAGAATGCTTGTATATACACCAAGGTCTATTGCAAATTCTAAATTGAGTCATTTTCTGGTATTTGACATGGAATTTGGATACAATTATGTAAAATATATATATATTAGTTTGCATTTCAAAGTCAAACTGACCATCTTTTCTCTTCAGTTTTAATATTTGGGATGGCTGAAATATTTTATTGAAATGTACCAAAAAGATCCATGCAGATGTAAACACACAGCTTGAAAATTTTGATTAACAGATTCTTATGCTGGAAGTCATTAGAAAAGGTCACTAACAGCTGCATGTAACTTACATACAAACAATTTTATACCAACTTTCAACTTATTTTTAAAATAATAAAATTAGGCATTTAAAATTATTTAAATCATAAGACTAATGCTAAAAACAAACAAACAAAAAACCTTAAATGAGATCATATAATTAATTTTTAGTCCTTAATTCCAGACTTAATTCCTATCTTTATAAATCTTCTTTATCTGCTTCATATATACTTGCAATTGTTCTCAGGTAAAATCATAGTGCTTACAAATCAAATACTATTGAAATTCTGCTTCTTCAATACAGAAAACAATACATATGAATTACAAATTATTTGTTTTTATATGAAATGTATTCCATTTCACCTTTCTAAATTTATTGACAGGCTCATTAGCAAATAATGTATATAAACTTCAACTCTAGCTAAGATTAATACAGACAGTAAGCAATTATATCATTCTGAAGCATCCACGATATCATCATGCCTTACATGATGATACATGGCATATTGATGCTCAGTACTTTTACATCTTCCAAAGTTTTCCGAATTGTGTATTGAGACATCTATTCTGACAAACTTGCATCAAGGATTAAGAGCCCCGCAAACAGGTTAGAAAAATAATGGATCCAAAGAAAATAACATTTTTTGCTCTATTTCCCAAACTTGTTCACTACCTACATTTTACATCAAATTGATCTCAAAGTTCTTTCTCTACAAAAAGGTAGACGCCTTTACCATATCTAAAACATACATAGTAAATTATATTCTATCTATGATGATAAACAACTTTGTGGTTTGAGGTATTAAGAAAAACATAACCACTAGCATACACTATTATTTTATATCTGTCCATTCTTTTAAAATTCGTGAACACAGCTATCACTTAGATAAAAGTGTATATTAGGTGTGCTTTTAAAATTCATGCAGTATTAATACATCCCAAATATATTACATTCTATTATCAAAAAATAACATTAAAATATTTTGAAAGCATATTTTGGAGGTAATTTTGAGTATATTTAACAATAAGGAAGAAGGACATGAATATCAGATACAGAAGGTAATCCAGATACACAGGGCTGCAGGGAAGAAAGACAAAACTAGTGTCATAAGTTGATGTCTAGTATTGTAATTGATGTTTCTGTGTGTAAATGAAGACTTATTGCTAGATCTTACATTTTAGTTAGAGACGCTGAAAAAAATAATGGAAAAAAATCACTGATGTAGAAGTTTCAACAGGACTCAAAATTCTAGTAAGTCTATGATATCAGTTGGAGTGAACAAGTACTGTTTTTTTTTGTTTTTGTTTTTTGTACTTGAGTATCTTATCTCTAACAATGCTTAAAAAGTTTTCTAGTCTGAATATGTGGAATGGAGTAAAAAATTCTAGCTGTTAAACTGTTCTACTACATAAGTTTTGCAAATAAAAAGTACATGTTATGTCCCTTTAACTGATTAATTAACTCAAACAACAACAACAACAAAATCAGGTTGTGATATCACTTTATGGTGAGAGGCACAGGACTTAAGACTTAATAAAATTAAGTATTCAGGAGAATCTTGTTGCTAAGCATGAAGGAGTCTAGGAGTCTCTAAAAAGAAATGATCTGCACAATCTTCAGACTGAAATATGCCTACAAGTTTGGTGTTTTTGTTGTTGTTGTTTTGTTTCTTTTGTTTGTAACATTATAAATTGCCAATTATATTCAGAAACAAAATGCAGGTGTTTCAAATTTGGGTTATTTGGTTTACTTTCAAATTGCGTGTTAAGAGTTATTTCAGTCTCTTCTTTCATGTCTCTAGAGTACGTCTCTATTCCATATGTACTTTCTGAAACAGTCCTCATTTGATTTAATTGTCATCCACTCGCTGACAGATAGGAAGCTCTGTCACCTGACAGAATAGCATTACCCTGGTTGGCCCCTTCATTTCTCTCACCAATAACAATATTGACCACCTCGAACCTGTTAAGGCATCAATACCTTTCTCATATCTAACGTTTATAGTCAAATATATAATGGTGCCTAGAGAGGGGGGAATTATGTTAAAATCCCTGTTTAAACAAATCATGGAAAATCCCACAAAGCTCTAGCTGTGAGGCCAGAGGTAGTAAAGGGAAATAAAATGATATTGGCTTCTCTAAACAGGCCTCAAGTTCACCAGGAAAAATTTTATAGGAAATGTAATGGACCCAAACTCTGAAAGGGTCTCCTGTGCCCATGAGCTTCCCAAGTGCATGTTAACTCTTTGTTAAAGATAATTGCTGTTTAGAGCCTATTTAGAGCCTCCAGGTTTTCATCTTAGAGAAACGGGAAAGCTGTGAAAGCCCAGCAAAAATAGAGATTTCTGAATAAATAAATAAATAAATAAATAAATAAAAGGCCAATTTTATGCTTGTGACTCTGGCATATGTAACAATGAATGTGGGAAGAGTGGAGGTGTCTTCTCCTTTCCACGTACACTGTTCTGTAAGTCGTCTTCCAAAAAGCTGATGGCTGTGTGGCTCCTGTCCTCAGCCAGGCAGGGATTTCTGAATGTATGTCTCTAAAAATTGAAGATCTCAGTAGGAGAAAGGGTATGGGAACAAACAAACACCTGTTGCAGCAATGAAAAGGAAGATCAAAACTGCTTTACAGTTACAGGTAATGATCTCCCTATTGAAGAGATTTGGAAGTGTCAAGATGGGGTGTATGGGGTCTGAGGGAAGATGACAGGGAGTGTTTTACTATCTTTGGACTGGCTATTAAAGTGGAATTAGCCAGAAACTTAACATCTGTTAGCAGTGGGTCTTATTTTCTTCAGAGGTACCTGGAAACTCTAATGTATTTCTGCATAGGCAAGTCCCCCAGTTACCTATGGTCTTACCCAGTAATATGCTCAGGCTGTCACCCTCTGGGATGGCTGTTTCAGTGAGAAGCAGGGATGATGCTTTGTGAAAGCAGAGAGATGATTTGTCAGCTTGAAAACATATAAAGAACATCACAAAGGCTTGAAGTTTCCTAAAACATCAACTAGGACAACCCTGCACACACACCTAGGCCCACATTCAGTGACACTGTTGTCCATGGTGACTCAGCATGGAGCTCCACCACTGTCTTCCCACTGAGGAATTGTTGAATGATCTTTCACTATGAAGCTGTGACCTTTTCCATCTGAGCTCTTCCATGTGTTTAAGTGCAGAAAGAAGAGCTGAGACAGTGGTTTGTCTGGACTAGGCATGTGCACATGAATTCTCAGACATCAGCGTCAATCCCAGAGACAGGGATTTGCTTTTAACTGGGAAAGCCTTTACCAGTGGTCTTCATGTTAGTTCTCTGCAAGTAGCTCAGGGATCAGACCTCTGTGCCTGCTTTAGGGAGAATGACTATCTTGCTCTGACTGTACATTGCCTTGTTTCCTGAGGCCCTTTCCAGTGGTCCCCCTTCCTCATCTGCTGTCTGGTTGATTTGCTCCAACAAAGCAATTCTGAATTTTCTACTTTCCATTGTGAGCTCCTAAGTTGTGCTAGAGTCCCACTTCATTCACTTGTCTTTCCACCGTCATTGCACAAGAAACAGAAAAGTGATTTTATGTGGATCAGCTTAACATACTGGTGACAGGCCCAATTTCAAGATGATGGCATATAAAGCTGAAAGTCTGAATGCCAGTTAACTAGATGGTATTATTGCAATTAAGGGAATTAAGCACAGACAGACTGTTTTGATAGCTAAAAGTAGATACAGAGTCCAATTAAGACGGAGTAGAATCTTTAAAGACCACCTGCAAATTCTAATAACTTCTAAAGTACTGTAGCATAGTTATTGAAAATACCAGTCTTTGTTTGTTTGGTATTTCTTCTGAGGGCATTTCTTAATGGATTACCAGGACCTTTGTGTGTATTGCAATAGCAACACAGGGTGATGTCAGTAATAAGACTGGCTTTGAACTTAAGCATTCTGTTCACCTTTAGATACAAATTTTGGTACAGAATACATTTTGGGTGACAAGGAAGCCTTTCAAATCCATGACATTTTCAGAATGAGTCTATAATATCCTTCAAAAGCTCTTTTTTTTTTTTTTTTTCTCTGAAAATTGATTTCCTAAGCTCTGCAATGAGCTGATAGGAATGATAAGTGCAAACTAGATTAAATGATTCTGCCTGTGAAGAGTATTTTCTAACTGGCCCTTTTTCACAGGGAATTTACATCGTAAACAGAAGCTGCAGCAGCTTGGTTAACGTCCTTGGAGACCAGAAGTCAGAAGTCACTGTTCCATTTACATAATATTTCCTCCCAGCGGAATATGTGTTGATTTATAGAAACCACTTAAATTGTTCGGATCCACTTCAACCATATAATTTTTCTGATATAGAGCTTGCTTTAAATCTTTCTCTTGTCCCATTCTGAATGACCTTATATTCATAAAAATGTTTAAAGGTTTTACATTTAAGATGCAACAATAGCCACCTGATGAGATTTGGACAGAATCTAATGAGTTGAGTCTAAGCAATTGCAAAGAAGATCCAAAGCCCTTAAATAAGATTTTCAGTATTTAGTGCACTCATAACTCCTGCCTGTTATTTTAATGGAGGTGGCAATATTAATTGAACCAGGCTCATTAGAGAATGAACTTATAGCACTTCTAACACTTATCACTGTAGAGAAAGAACACTCATAGTCTTGGTACACCTACATACTTTTTCATTCCAGTGAGATTAATTACTCTAATATTAATATAATTAAAATATGCAGTATATATTTTAACATGGACAATAAAATAATAGAATTTAAATCTTCTTGATGACACGTAAATTACACCACACTGATAAAACAATCCTAAAACCTAAAATAAGTTTATCTGTAACTGATTCAAATCAATCTTAATATTTACATGTTATCAAATGGACTTGGGAGACCAGTGTGTGCAAATGTGATATATACGTGCATCTATCTTTGTGTATATATATAGACAGATATAGATAGATAGATATGATCTATAAACAAGTATAACAGCATCTGGTACAGTAAAGAAAGGATAAGTAAGATCCTCCCTTAAAAGGCTGGGGCTAATTTAAGGTGTCTAATAATAATAATAATAATAATAATAAAAGTAGGAATACTCCTCAGGATTTCTACTGGAGACAATTACTAAGCAGATGTTAATATTGCATTTGTAAATGTTGCCACTTAAATTCCATGCTTAATGTACTTCCCATTTATTTTCAAAACAAAAGCCCCATATCAAAAAATAAATAAAATAAAATAAAATAAAATAAAAAATTTATAAGAGCTGTTGTACCCAACATTTGGTCAAAAGGTCTCTGTGACTCTATGCAAGTTCTATTTTGAATTACAAGTGCTGAATATTTTAACAAAGCAACTGAGACCCTATGTAATTAACTCAGTGATATATTGACTTTTGTAGAGCTGTGCAAGTGCCTGGCCTTTGTGTTTATCCATGGTGGTATCAGAGAGAATAACATTTTTCTTTATTAGAAGAGGAAAGAACAGCTTGCAAGATACCATGGTGGATTTTTTCTTCCTTTGTTTCCTTTTTACAGATATACTGCAGTTCCTGGTATCTGAGGGCAAAGGTTTCTCTTTATAGATAGTAATAGCAGTATTGGAAACAACTACCTTTCTGAGAATTGCAATAAATTTTTCCAATGTCCCAACCTCTGATCGAAAGTCACAACAAGCTTTTTATACATTTTGCTTTCAGGCTCTGGGGGTTTATTGCTTTGTCCTAGACTGAATACTCGAGAGAATGCAAAACATAAGGGGACTGCAGCAGGTCTTGTTCATGCTGCAAAGTTATTCAATTAACAGGTAAAAAAGTAAGATTCAGTGCCAAAATAGTTCTCATACACATGTGGTACTTCCCCCTCACTCCACCATCCCCTCATAAATGCAGTTAGATTTATTAATCATTCAGTCATGCATTTTGAAAGTAGAATAGAGATGTACATAAAAAGATCAGCTATTTTTAAAGATAGAGATTCCAGCAGAATTCTCTATACTTAAAATAATTAATCCAATTCCACTGGTAATATCTTTAGGACTAGAATGAACTTTTAATTCACTGTTCTTGGTATCCACAGTGAAATTCTTCTGTGAGCTTTACAATGGTAAATTCACAGCTGTTCAGAAGGATGGTATAAAATCTAAGGTTGATTTAAGGGTTTCTTGGGCTCTCCATTCTGTTGCTTCCCTTTCTGGTTTTCCTTTGCAATTTGAAAGCTGTTGAGGCCATGTGGAATTGAAGAAATTGTTTTAAGCTAGGTGAACAAAAAGTGTACAGCAGCACGTGTATATATGTATATATATTTATTTATGGTTATGACAATAGAGTTTTAACCAGTACCGAATAGAAACTCAGAAGTATTTGAATAAATATTGCTAATCTAAATGCACATACAGAGAAAAATACTTTAAAATCCAACTTCAGCTAAAGGATCACCATAGCACACTAAGAAAATCTGATTTATTCAAACATACAAAAGTGAATTTAAACATAATAAATGTGCTTGCATATTAGCTTTCTGCCAAAAGAAAAGAAACAGACCCTAGCTTTCATCCTCAAAGGGGTATATATAAATATTTAAATATTTAACATTGAAGTAGTTTACAGAATTACAGTAAGACAACTACTAAAATATATAATATTAATGTAAAATTAAACAAATCTCACAATAGTGGCTTGTACTTTTTTTTCCCCCTTCCTTACCTTCATATTGCATGCACACGTGTGGGAATGGAAATGTTGTTTTTGCAGTGTTACATTGTTTAGAAGGAAGGAATGTGGTATTGAGATATGCTTACAGTGATAAGAAAGCTCAGCAGGTGACCTCGTAAATGCCGACAACCAGACTCCTTAGAGCAATCAGGTGAAAATCACTGTTAAGTCAAGCCAGATAAGGGGAGAAAACATTACCACCTCAAAAACAGGCCGGCAACTGAAGGCCAGGCATTGTCTGTGAAGCATCAGATAGATTGTGAACCTGGATTACCCACTCCAGTGGGGAAACAGGGGAGGGTCCTGTCATCAAAAAAGTATATAAACTGTGTTTTGGAACTAGTAGGTGCGCTCTCCTGCTTGTGGGGCGCCCGCCATTGCAATCGCGAATAAATTATTACTTCACTGAGATCCTCGCCTGAGCCTAAGTTATTGGCTACGGAGTGTTTCTCACAATTTGGGGGCTCGTCCGGGAGCCAGTCACCTACCAGGGAGCCCCACCGCCGCAGCAGCAGGAAGGCATGCCCCGCTGATTTCAGCGGTCCTGTGCATCGACGGTGGCGGCTCTGCGGAGAGCTGACAGAGGGCCCGAGACTGATTAAAGAGGCAGGATCCATGAAGTAGTGGGGAAGGGGAGAAGGTAGGCAGTCCGGGTTTAAGAATTGATCCGGTAACTGTGCACAGACCAAGGTAAGAAATATTAAGTATTGCCTTGGGGGTCGGGTGAGACTCTGTGTGATGTGTGATTGAGACGTACTTTTGTACGAAGCGAGTGTGGAGTCCTGATCCGCGGTTCCGTAACTCCGCGAGGGGCGCGGCCGGAGACGGACGAAGCGCGAGATAAGGGAGAGAAAGGAAGAGTCTCGGGAAATTTGGTGTATGGTAAGCCCTTGCACAGGGAAGTGCTTGGCAGTACACCAGGGAAATTTGGTGTGCGGTAGTCCTTGCACGGGGAAGTGCTTGGCAGCACACCTGGGAAATCTGGTGTACAGTAATCCTTGCACGGGGAAGTGCTTGGAAGTACACCAGGGAATCTGGTAAACTCATAGGTGTGCGGTAGCCCTTGCACGGGGAAGTGCTTGGCAGTACGCCCCCATTTTCCAGAATAGGAAAAATGGGAAATGTGAGTTCCAGGGGACAGGGAGATATCCCTGGGGGAGTGCCTACCAAAAGTTCTTCCTGAAGAATTATAAGAAATTGGAAAAATAATCTCAAAATTAGAGGAGATGATAAAGGAAAAAAAAAAGGTTAAATATTTTGTATTAGTCTGGACAAAAGAACCAATTAAGGAAACAGCAGTATTTTGGCCAAAATACGGGCCTGATGAAAATTCAGGCTTTAAATTTATGTGTAAACAATAAGATTCCTTTTTTTTTCGGAGGAGGAGCCAAGTTATGCTCCCTATAATCCTAATATTGCACCGGCGGCAGCAGCAGCTGCTCCAGGAAGGGAGACAGGGACTGCAATTAACACTGTCCCTAGAGAAGAGCGTACTCTAGGCTCTGGCAAGAATTGGAACAAGGTAGAAGAGGTACTGAGAATTTTGCCTTCCCTGATACTAACAGTGCTAACACTAACTGTGTATCCTCTTAAGTGAACTTCCCCCCTCCTTACCAGCAGAGAGGTTAGGAGTTTTAAGGAGATGAAGTCGTTAATTGAGGACCCCAATAGGCTAGCTGAACTATTAGACCAGTTCCTAGGACCTAACTTATACTCTTGGGGGGGGGGAGAATTATGTATATAAATATGTTGTTTACAGGGAAAGAAATGGGAATGATCAGGAGGAGAGCTGCTATACAAAAATGGGAAAGAGCTCATCCTCCAGGACCAGGGGTAATACCGGCAGGGCAGAAATAACCACTTGCCGATCCTGGCTGGAATAATAATAGTGTGCAACACAGAAATCATATGAGAGACTTGGGGTCAGAATGAGAAAGTACTTGGGGATGAATCCTGAGGACCCGGTATCCCAAGGGCTCTTGAAAGTTCATTTTGTGATTAAAGCCTGGCAAGATACACAGAAAATGCTCCAGAAGGTGGGGGGATGTAGTGAACAGTCACTGGGGGGCCTTCCTGCAGGAGGCCCTGAAGGTGTGTGTCAGGAGGGGAGATGAGAACAAAACGCAGAGAGTGAAACTAATGGTATTGACAGTGTAGCAGGTAGTTAGGCAGAGGGTTGGAGAAAGAGGAAGAAAATCTTCAGGGGGAGTCAGGGCCAGGATGGAAAGGAGAGGAAGAGAGATGAAGGAATGGCAGGCAAGGAAAGCTACCTGTGTTGCGGCCTGAATCTTCACAGGGACAGGCTTTGATGGGATGTTTTAAGTGTGGCCAGGCTGGCCACTTCAGGTAGGAATATCCGGAGTGGAAGAAGGAGGAGAGAAGGAAAGTGGGATGAAATATGTTATACTGATATGTTGTTTCAGCATCCTGGAGGGAGAAAGGTATGGAATTAAGTTGGCCAATGACTGAGACTTTGGTGAAAGTACAGGCTGGAGAAAGATAAAAGGAAGTGTTAAAAAGGGTTATTGAAGGTGTTAAAGGTGTGGTATGTAATGTTTGACAGAGTTGTTTTTTGAATGAGTTGGGGAAGTTGAATGAGCAGGGAAAGAGGATGTAGGCATTATCTAAGTAACAGTCTAGAAGTTTTGGTATATTTGCTGTGGTGTTTGGTCAGTTTCCCAAGTATTGAGAAGGGGGGGGGACGGGGGGTGGCAGCCTGCTCCACCACGGGCCTCTCCACAGGCCACAGGGGGCTTCAGCTCCAGCACCTGGAGCGCCTCCTCCCCCTCCTTCTGCGCTGACTTTGGTGTCTTGTGGGGAGGTTTCTCTCTTCTCGCTCTCCCAGCTGCTGTTGAGCAGCAGATTTTTGTTTGTTTGTTTGTTTGTTTTCGTGAATGTGCTCTCACAGAGGCACGGACTGTGTTGCTCATGGCTTGTCTCTGGGCAGCGGTGGGCCCCTTTGGGGCCCGATGAAATTGTCCCTTGTCTGCCACAGGGCGGTTTCTGGATTCTCCTCGTGGGGGCTGCCACTGCAGCCGCCTCCTGAACCTTGCCATCAAACCCAATACACTGGGGCAGCTAGGTCATTACTGGCCTATAAAGTATCAGGGATTAAATTAACTAATGAAACCCTAAAAAGTGATGGGGGTAGAAGGGGCTGGGATAACAGTGCCACCTTTGGGGGATACCAAGCTGAGACTAGGGGATAAAATGATCTCTGGGCAATTATTGTATGTACCCAAGGCAGGGACTAACTTGTTGGGAAGGGATTTGATGATGAAATTGGGCATTCAAATAGTAAATTGTTAGACTGGAATAACAGTGTTATTAATGGAGTGCTCTCAGGCCCTGAGAGCAAAGATATATTCACCTCTGACTGGAAAGACCCTGAAATGGGGGCAGAAGCAACAATACATATGGACAGTTTTACCTCAGGGGTTTACAGGGCCACTGATTTATTTGGGCAAAGTTCGAGAACAGATTTTGGAGCAGTTATAACCTCCAAAGGAGGAATTTACTGTTACAAATATGTGGATGATCTTTTATTGTCAGGACAGGAGAAAACAGTTGTGAAGGAAGCTACTAACAAGCTATTCAACTTTCTGGGAAAGCAGGGCTTGGGAGTATTGAAAAATAAATTACAATATGTAGAAAGAGAAGTCAGGTATTTAAGGCATCTAATGTCTGAGGGAAAACGGGGAATAAATCCAGAGAAGATTCAGGGAATTGTTGAAAACTAAGAAAGAACTAAAAAGTTTTAAGAGAAAGATTTTTTTTTTTTTTTTAAGGAATCAGGAGCCACAAAGTCTGAGGGAAAATGGATACTCCCTGATGGGAGAGAAATGCTGAATAAAGCACCAATGAGGCAAATATGATGTTTTACACCAAGAGAGTCATTGGGAGGTGCAAACAATGTTTGATGTTATGCTAAGAAAGTATGTCTGTGTAGGAATATACACTTTAGTGAAGCAAATATGCAGAGGATGTACCATATGTCAAAAGGCAAATAAAAAGGTCATCCGTAACTCACCTAGAGGGGGACGGGAGCCAGGGATTCGACCTTTCCAAAGTATACAGGTAGACTTTACTGAGTTACCTAAAGCAGGGAGACTTAAGTACTTGTTTGTCCTAATTGACCACGTGACTGGATGGGTGTAAGCTTTCCTCTCCATATCTGCCACTGCAAACACGGTGACTAAGGTATCACTGGAGCAAATAGTCCCTAGATATGGGATAGCTGAAAACATTGATTCAGATCAAGGAAGTCATTTCACTTCACAAGTACTGCAAGGGTTAATGCAGGCCTTAGAGATTGAGTGGGATTTTTACACCCCCTGGCACCCCTCCTCTTCTGGGAAGGTAAAGCGAATGAACCAGACATTAAAGAAGCAATTAACTAAATTAGTGTTAGAAACCCAACTTCCTTGGGTAAAATGCTTACCTTTAGCACTCCTACAGGTTCAAACAGCACCAAGAAACGATATAGGAATTTCACCATATGAGATGCTGTTCGGATTACCCTATCTGGGCAGAAGGGATGAGATACCACAATTCGAAACAAGAGAGTTTTCTTAAGAACTGTATTCTGGGGTTGTCCTCTTCTTTGTCATCTCTCAGGACCCGTGGGAAATTGGGTCCTGATTCAGACCTGGAAAAGATCAACTGTGGCCTGAATGGGAAGGACACTTCCAAGTACTACTAACCACTGAAACAGCCATAGGAACTGCGGAAAAAGGTTGGACTCACTATACTCGAGTGAAGGCATCCGTCGACCCTAGTACCTGGGAAGCTGTTCCTACAGAAGACTTGTTGGAAGCTGAAATCGAAGAGAAAAAAATCTCATACCGGACTCTGAGCTGGATAAAAGCTTACAATTGTAAACTAACATTTTATTTTCACAGGTAGCTAATTAGTGTGACTTGTGATTGAGAGAAAGGACAGACCTATAGTGAATTGAAGTGCTCCCAAGGGGGGTTTGTTATAGTAGTAGTGTACATCTTATTCTTTGTATTGATAATTATTTGGAAACCTAAGGTTTAAAAATAATGACAGGGAAAAATCAATTATTAATTTTGTTTTTAGTGATTGTAGGCCTCAGAGAAAGCCTTAGTCAATTGACAACTTGGAAAAGGCATGACCAGATAATAGTAAGACGGGATACCCTGTCAAAATATGGGTGAATGTGACAGAGAGTTATGACCCACAATCCATCACGTTTGATGCTTGTGGAGATTTAAATGCTCAACGACAATTGAGCAAAGAGCACAAATATCTCTGTCCTGAACCTAAGACTAGCAGTATGTTTGAAGGACCCCCTTGCCCAGCATGGACTGATGTATGGTGGACAACCAATCATAAAGGGTGGTCACATACACCCACCTCAAGTGTTTACTTCATGAGGTTAAAGAAACAAATTAACATATTTAAAGGAACTGTTCAGCCCAATTGTCAGCATCTACAATGTAATCCAATAACTATAACAATTAGTCAGGCTGATTACCTCACAAACCATACTTATGGTCTCGGAGCAGATGTAACTGGGCGAGACCCAACAGCCAGATTGAGAATAGCTGTAAGGGAACGATACTCTCTTGCCATCAGAGAAAGAGAGAAACTCAAGGAGAAAACAGGAGAGAAAACGGGAGAACCTCTTTGAAATGCGGCAGTTGTCACAGTTAAAGAAATAAAAGATCTTAGGCAAACATTTGAGATTGAAACAGGGTATGGGGATGTGAATGCCTGGATAGAATGGGTCAAATATACTGTCCAGAGTCTCAACCACAGCAATTGCTATGCTTGTGCCTCGGGATGACTGATTGCCCAGATAGTGCCCTGCCCATTGAGGTGGACCAAGGATTCCCAGGGGATGCGATGTATGATTGCATTGTACCAAGAAAAGACTGCCTGGGGAAATGAGGCCTGTAAGTCTCTCTTTGCTGTTCCCTTCCTTGCGTGATAGCAATATCAGGGTTCCCCCTGCATTCTCTACAGCTATAGGTAACCATACAGCTTGCCTCTCATGGCAGGGTGTGAGTGCTACCCGTCATCTGGGAGAATTTGCCTTGTGCACGAGGACCTTGAATGCTACCAAGGACCTGATGGGAAACTGCTCAAGACTTGAGATCCCCAGGGCAGATCTCTGGTGGTACTGTGGAAGGAAGATCTTACGGTCCACCCTACCATCTAACTGGGGAGGCACTTGTTCAATTAGCTATACCCTTCACCCTGGCATTTGAAAGAGAAACATCACAAATACCCAGAAGAAGTAAAAGAGGCTTAGGAATATCATTTGATGATAGAGTATACATAGATTCTATTGGGGTGCCTAGAGGAGTTCCTGATGAACATAAAGCCAGGAATCAAATTGCTGCAGGGTTTGAGTCACTGTTCTGGTGGGTAACAATTAATAAAAATGTGGATTGAATTAATTCAGAGATTCATAAACTATACAAGAGATGCGATAAGAGGAATCGCTGAACAACTAGAGAAAAAGAGAGAGAATTTCTAAGAAATGCTTTGACACAAAACTAGTTTCTAGAACACAAGAGAACATGACAATAGACTGAGTACTTTTTGCATTAATTTCATTTGAATCCTTGTTACTGATAATCCATATATTAAGTGAGGTATTCTCTTTGCTCAATGTCAAAAGATCATGGCAAGATGTAAAATAAATAGACAAACATTTTTATTACTAATTTTTCATTGATATTAAAACAGTAGTATCTGCTCTGTTAGTAAGGTTTGTACAAGATTAAAAAATGTGTTCTTAGAAATCTTTGAAGTTATGCATTTCCATTTATTTTCTTTCCAATTGCAACAGCTAGAATCTAACCTGGGATATCAGAGACAAGCCATAATTATTTTTTGTTCTCAGATGTTTTTATACATAGGTTTTACTCCATGGAAATGTTGCATAGGTGCGATTTTAAAAATGAAGACAGGTGAAGGATCTTCTGACACACGATTCAATTTCCCTTATGCTTTCTATTGGCCTTATAATAGCTAAATGAGTTCAAACCAAAATGTTATCTTTAGTCTTTGAACCATAACATAAACAGAGCTGCTAATGACTACTGCTAAATGGAGGCATTGTGAACAATGCACTGGGTTATGCAAACGGAACAGCACTCTCTAACATGAACTTTTTACATACTGCCCCTGAGGGCCTCTTTTACCATTCCCATAAAGACAATAAAGGAACACAACTACTTCAGTTCAGTTATTTGAAAGTGAGATACCTAAGTTTAAACTAATCACTCAACACTTTCTGTCAGTCAGCTGAGAGAAACAGGCACATACAGATCTGGGTCATTTGATTTACTTTAGATGCTATTTTTGTAGATGTCTCACCTACTTACAACAGGTATTTCAGTCCATTGACTATAAAGGCAACTTAGGATCATTAGCTCAGACTTTGAAGTCTAATGTTTAGGTATTTAAGGTTAAGTAGGATAGATCCTCCTCTTTATGGTTGTACCAATCTCTCTTTTTTGCCTTCCCGAAACTAGGGCTCAGCTGTTTGTTCTCCAGAGATCCAGCTGTGATGTGGTCGAAGTATGTGCCCTATGAGCTATCAGGCTGCCAAACCCATAGGCTGTGGAAAAGAGCTTTGAGAGGCTGCAGAGTAGAACCATACATGTGATGACTGTAGTTACAGGCAGAGGTAGAACCACGAAGTTGGAGATTGCTAGTAACTCAAAGATTCAAGGTAAAAAAGCACCCACATGAAAAAATTACAAAATCTGAAAGAGAAAAAAAATTTAAAAATATACATATATATTCCAGCCTTTTCATACCATTAGATTTGGTGGATGCTGACAATCTATTAGATTGCTACAGGTAGGTGCTACAGATCTATTTCTGGAAGCAGTGGAGGCTAACCCTTCTTCTCTTGACTCATACTTGCCTGGATAGCATCTTTTGATGTCCTAATATGACACCAAAAGCTCTTAACAGGGGGATGAGCATTCCAATTACTACCATAGTTATTTAACTAAATCCTAGAAATTTTATGTGTTTCCTGGCCAGAAATAACTTCTCTGTTCTATTAATCCTACTTTAGAGACTCTTCTATAGATGCCTGAACAAAATGATCCAGAGAGAGATGGTAACCTAGTTAGTGAATATACTATCTACAGAAATGTATAAGACAGATCCTCTCATTAAGCATGGTTGGAGTTATTTGGCAGTTGCAGTCCAAAGCTTGTCAGACAGAACTTCAAAGAGTAAGAAGAATGGAAAAAAAATGCAAAGAACAATGAAACGCCAGAGTAGTTCTCTCAATGAGATGTGTTGTTTTCAGCCTGACCTCCAGTTAGATAATTGACATTTGAAATTGCTTCTCTGTAAACCATCTGGGATGGTGCTTCTGAGAGGCTCATGGCTGTGTCAGAGATGCAAAGCACATTGCTGTTAGAAAGCAAAACAGTTTTGTATGAAGCTCTTGCAGACTAAGAAATAATATAGGCAGTACATATTGAATAACTGTGGTACAAACATTTAGTTCACTAGACTGTAAGGACACCAGATCAACAAGTTTGTACCCAACAACTTGACTGAATATGGAAACTTTTCAATAACTTATTAAATGTGATGTTGAATGTTCATAATATCAGAGGTGTCCAAACCTTTCTAAAAAATCCACAGTTGATTTCCTTTGGAAAACATCAACTCACCATTTTTCAGTTTGGAAGATTTGTAATGCAATATTTGTAAAGCATGAGTATTTATTTACTTTCATACATTTTAACATTTGTTTCCTATGCTACCTTCTGGAAATTCTTGTGTTATGTTTCACTGGTAAGAGATACTTGTGTTGGCTTGTCTAACAAATGCATTTCACTTTAGTTTATTCTCAGCACTTTCTGGCCATCCATTTTTCTAGTGCTAGGTAGTCCTTCAGAGCCAATATTCTCTGTCAGCATTCTGCCATTTTCAATAATCTGGCTATACTTTAAATCTGTTGCTGTTACATACTGATTCCTCCATCTTAATTATTAATAAGATCAAGAAGAGTGGGTGATTTTATTAGAAAGCCATAAAGGTCACAATATACTGTACACATGTACATAGGTGTATTGCTGTTTTATTAAAATAGAAAATCCCAAATGTGTTGTTTTTTGTTTGTGTTTTGATGTTGTTGTTTGTTTGTTTTTAATTGCCTTGCTAAGCGTCAGTGAGTAGCAACATAAGCAGCAAATCTTTTGCAGTGCAGCATACCCAATGCTTTTTGGAAACAACTAGTGTACATGAATGGCATGAATATCAAAACTTGGAACCGCTTTACTAACCTGTTTGACTCCTACCACTTCTTTTTTTTGCGTTGACTTAAGCTATTAGCAGCTAAATGTTTATCCTATATTTTGTCGGTGACAACTCATGTATTTTGTTAGATTTTCATCAGGGTAAGAGGCTGTGCAATAAAAAATAGTAAGTAATGAATGCTGCTAAAATACTTGTAAGAACATTTATCCAATATTGATGACTGATGTATTTATAGTTATTGTATGTCATCATTTAGATACTTTAATACTGTAAAATGTGTTTACCAGTATTTTTTATAATTTGAAGAACATTTGTAATTAACAAGGTCAGATGTGATATGGATCCTCTAACCTGATACTTGACTCATTTTAGGGAGAAAAAAACGAGACCACTGGTATTATCAAGATTGGTATTCTTTCTATATTATGAATGATTTAATTTATGATTTCATTGCTTTATGAACTGCTCTTCAGAAACAGCAGGAATGGCTAACTTAGTAGCTGATTCAATTATTTCAGCAGAAAGAAAGAGAGAACGTGGGGATTATAGTAGAATGTTTTTAAAATTAAAATAAAACTTGATGACGCGTCTGTTCCAGGGACAAAGACAGACTGATAAACTCTATGCCCTTTTACTGTATTAGGTATTTTATGTTATCCAAGCAAGACTCTGTCTAATCTGATTTCCATTATTAAACAGCTGTCTTGACTTTATACCCAGGAGGGAATGTTAAAGTCAACAGATTTTTTAGGTATTCAGGATGTGGACTGGATGGAGCACAGACGGAAATTTTCATTCCTTTTTGCATTGAATATACTATTTTTTCCCCTTTAGCATTTGGTCAGTATTCATTCATAACTGCAACTTTATTTTTCTGTAAGTTCTATGTCCAACAACTGTCCATCAATATAGATAATTTTTACTTTTTTTTTTTAGTTTTATTTTGCTTCTGAAAAAGCTGCAAATTGTTTGCCATTGTTTCAAATTACTACTTCATTATTAGTAATGTTCTGGTCTATTCTAGGCACCACTGACAGTACTAAAACAGAAATTGGAGTTCAGAGGTTATCTTTTTTAGTGCAGATTGATTTTGTGACATAAGAAATAGATCTAAAAAAAAAAACCACTATACTTATTAATAGTGACATGCTTTTATTGCACTACAGAGTAAATTTTTACTGCTTCTAAAATAGATTGAAACGAAACTGATTTTCCATCCTGGAGAGGGAAATAATACATGGTCAATTATTATCTAAGATGTGTAACAGAAGGAAAATAATGGCCTATCAACTTAGTTCAGACTTCTCATGAATTATTTATTATTTATTAGTGTGGACTAACTGGACATAATCACCTAATGCTGGCCTAAGCTCAGCACAATTCATTTTGCTTCTGTTGTACTGTCTTATGTATGTGGCATAAATCAGATGCTCCACACCAAGACTTTGGAGAAATTCTTGTGCTTTGGAGAGTCTGTCACATCTCAACAAGCCAGATGTGTAAAGGGATGGGGGAGAAAAAAAAAAAAAAAAAAAAACCTCCCTTACAGCATCCAGCTGCTCAGTTGTGAAATTTCTGCTGCATCATATATCAGGGAATGGACCCATCTCAGTGGCAGACACCTCAACTGTCTATTCCAAGAATCTCATTTTTACAGGAAGACAAAGAAAATGGCCAGGTTATTTTTAATAAGTAATAATAACAATAATAATATAATGATATAACTAACAAAAAAAATAATATAATAACACAATTAAAACTGCTTTATGCATGCTTAGTTTCTACCCCTCTGGGTCCTTAGGTCAGTGGCTTAATTCTGGTGTTGATGATGATGTCATGGTGAGTTGTCAGCACCTCAAGTCCTACATTGGGAGGAATGGGATGTTTATGTTAATGATCTCTTCTTCCTCATTCTGGGATCCACTTAGTGGATCACACTTCTGTGTGTTAGGACACTTTTACACCCTTCTATCTCCTCATGGCCCTGCAGCTCCATATTACATCTAAATTTAACATACATAGTGCCTTTTACATGTCAGTACAGTTCCTATTACTTTATTCTCTTTGCTGCCCCCAATCGAGGTCAGCATTTCTTTTTTTTTTTTTTTTTTTTTTCCTTTTAGCTTTGTGTTCTCCTATCATCCCATATATGCGCTTCATTGCATTGCAACCTGGGCCTCCACTTGAAGGCCACTGTTATTATACCATGCCTGCACCTCCCTACATTTCATCATTAGGTTACAGTCATAAAACCATGGTGGTATCACATAAAGATAAACAAGAGCAAATCATAGATACCTGGCCAATTATAAAATTTCTGTTCCAGCAAAACCATGTAAACCAAAGCTGCATGCAATCAAAAAACATTCGTACAGAGAAGTTACAATGACCTTCAGTCCAGAGGCCTTCCTAGCAAGCTGTGAATGAATCTCATGGCCTCTTGCTAGCATTGGATTTACCACATTACAGGTCTATAGTGTAGTAAGAGAAGGCAAGGAAGCCTGGTGGTATACTCACTTGCCGAGGCCATCGGCTCTGGGGCAGACGCATTCTACAGCAGAGCGGAGGATCAAGACAGGCAGGGCTTTTTTTTTGGCATCAAGGCCACTCGAAGCAGCTGAGGGAGCCACCCGGCAGCCCTCGCGAGGGAGGCTGACGAGGCATAGGCGGAGCCAGCAACGCCCCCTCCCCAGGCGTTCAAAAGCAGCCCCTAGGGAGTGCGGTGACCAGGAGCATGTCGACCAGGGCGTGGCGCGTCAGAAGGGTGGGGCACGGCAGTTTGCATGGCAGTGTGCGCAGGCAGGGTGAGCAGGGAGGGCCCCTCGCGGCGCTTTTGCAGCAGTCTTTCCCTTCGGTACTTGTAACCTGCCTGCGAGGAACCTGGTCGTGGTATCAACCAGGCAGAAAACCGTGGCCTCCGCATCTCTTGCGGCCTCTCCAGCTGCAGTAACCGATGTGGCTACTTAGACGGAGGGCTCGGGGAAACACACAGCCATCCAGGTCTTGGGCTGCAGGGTGTGCCCGAGTCTTCTGTCGGTATCCGACAGCAGCAGTGAGGGGTATGCCTGTGGCAGGTGTGCCCAGATTGAAGAACTGCTCAGCCAGGTAGCGGAGCTTTGGGAGGAGGTGAGCAGGCTCAGGAGCATGAGGGAGTCAGAGAGGGAAATTGACTGGTGGAGGCGTACTCTACCCTCTCTGAGACAGACTCACAAGCCTGCCACAGCACAAACGTCTCCTGCTACGCAGAAGACAAAAGTTCCCTCATCCCGCCAGGTAGTAGGGGGAGACCTAGGCCAAGGAGGGGAATGGAGGCAGGTTCCTGTTCGGGGTGGTAGGCGAGCCCTGTCCCTGCCCACCTCACCTTCCCATCTACCCTTATATAACAGATATGAGGGTCTAGAACACGACAGTCAGAACAACGAAGTAGACGAAAGCCCATCCCAGCTGGAGAGGATGCCTAAGGCAAGGCAACCTACCCCCTGCATTGCTACATCAACTGTCAAAAAAGAAAGAAGGGTTATTGTCATGGGGAACTCCCTTTTGAAAGGGACAGAGGGCCCAGTATGCCGACCGGACCCAACCCACAGGGAAGTCTGTTGCCTCCCTGGGGCTCGGGTGAGAGACTTTGCTAAGAAAGTCAAGCGCCTGGTACAGCCCACCGACTACTACCCGCTACTAGTCTTTCAGGCTGGTAATGACGAGGTAGCAACGAGAAGTCCAAGAGCGATCAAAAGGGACTCTAGGGCTTTGGGGCGACTACTTAAAGGATCAGGGGCACAGGTTGTGTTTGCCTCTGTCCTTGCGATAGGGGGGATCGATGTTGACAAGCAGACTCATCACATTAACATGTGGCTTCGGGACTGGTGCAACCAGCAGAATTTCGGGTTTTTCGATCATGGGAAGGTCTACGCGACACCGGCCCTGCTGGCACCAGATGGGATGAGCCTCTCCCAGAGAGGGATGAGGATTTTTGCTTAGGAGTTGGCAGGGCTGATAGATAGGGCTTTAAACTAGAGTCGAAGGGGGAAGGGGATAAAACCAGGCACGCCAGTGATGAGTTAAGGGATGGTGTGCTAGAATCAGGGGGACTGTGTGCTAGTGAGGCCCTTCGGTCAGCTACACAAGGTGCTGCATGTAGGGAGGCGCATTTGAAGTGCTTCTAGACAAATGCACGCAGTATGAGGAATAAAATGGGTGAGCTAGAAGTCTTGGCCCAGTCCCGCAGCTATGACATCATCGGCATAAGCGAAACCTGGTGGGATGAGTCCTGTGGCTGGTGTGTTGCAATAGATGGTTACAGGCTCTTCAAGAGGGACAGGCAGGGTAGGCGGGGTGGCAATGTATGTGAAGCATGGGCTGGGCTGTGTGGAACTTCAGGTTGGCGATGGCAAAGTTGAGAGCCTCTGGGTAAGGATTAAGGGATGAACAAATAAAGGGGATGTCGTTGGGGGAGTCTACACCAACAGTCTACACTTACAGACCACCCGGCCAGGATGACAACGCCGCTGAATTATTCTTTGCAGAACTAAGAGATGCCTCGAGATCAACTCCGCTTGTCCTAATGGGGGATTTCAACTTGCCAGACATCAACTGGGATCACCACACGGCTGACACGAGCAAGTCCAGGAGGTTCATAAAGCACCTAGATGATAACTTCTTGGTGCAGGTGCTAAGAGAGCCAACTAGGAAAGGTGCCCTCCTAGATCTGTTGCTGGAGAACAGAGAGGGTCTTGTGGGAGACTTGGCAATTGGCGGCCGTCTCGGTCATAGTGACCATGAAGTGGTTGAGTTTAGAATTTATGGTGACAGAAGGAAAACTGTCACCAAAACTTCAGCCCTGGATATGGGGAAAGCAGACTTCAGGCTGCTCAGGGAACTAGTCAGCAAGGTCCCCTGGGAAACTGCTTTTGAAGGCATTGGCATCCATCAGTGCTGGTCAATCTTTAAGCACTGCCTCCTAAAAGCACAAGATCAGGTGATTCCAAAATATCGGAAGTCAGGCAAGCAGGGCAGAAGGCCGGCCTGGCTGACCAGGGATCTTCTACTGGAGCTTAGCCATAAAAAAAAGTGTACGGCTGCTGGAAGGACGGTCAGGCGACAAGGAAGGAATACAGGGATGCTGTTCGTGCTTGTAGGGAGAAAATTTGTGTGGCCAAAGCCCAACTAGAGTTGAAGCTGGCCATGTCTGTGGGAGACAATAAAAAAGGGTTTTTTAGATACGTGAACAGGAAAAGGAGAACCAAAGAAAACATAGGTCCGCTACTAGATGGGGAGGGTCTCCTCACAGACAATGACATAGGCAAAGCAGAGACGTTTAATGCCTTCTTCGCCTCTGTCTTCAACACTGATGATGGGCTTCAGGACCCAGGGTACCCTGAGCCGGAGGACCGTGACGGTGGGAATGACAAACTCCCAACCGACCCTGAACGTTTGCGGGATTTGCTGCTCCACCTGGATCCATACAAGTCCATGGATCCGGATGGGATTCATCCCAGGGTGCTTAAAGAGCTGGCTGACATCATCGCGGGACCTCTCTCAATTATTTTTCAATGATCTTGGGAATCTGGGAAGGTCCCATTGGACTGGAAGCTGGCAAATGTTGTGCCAATTTTCAAGAAGGGTAAGAAAGAAGACCCTAGCAATTACAGGCCTGTCAGTCTCACGTCAGTGCCTGGTAAAATTATGGAGAGGATGAGCCTTGAAGTTATTGAAGCGCACCTGGGGGACAATGCAGTCATTGGTACCAGCCAACGTGGGTTCATGAGGGGTAGGTCCTGCCTAACAAATTTGATTTCCTTTTATGATAAGATCACCCATCTAGTTGATCAAGGGAAACCAGCTGATGTGATCTTTTTGGACTTCAGCAAAGTTTTTGACACGGTTTCCCATAGGATCCTACTAGACAAAATGTCCAGCATACAACTTAACAAAAACATCATATGATGGGTGAGCAATTGGCTGACGGGCAGGGCTTAAAGGGTTGTGGTAAATGGGGCCACATCTGGCTGGCGGATGGTCACTACTGGGGTCCCTCAAGGCTCCATTTTAGGGCCAGTCCTCTTCAATGTTTTTATAAATGATTTGGGCGTAGGACTAGAAGGTGTTTTGAGCAAATTTGCCGACGACACCAAACTTGGAGGAGTTGTGGACTTGGATGAGGGTGGAAAGGCCTTGCAGAGAGACAGATTGGACAGCTGGGCGATCACCAACCACATGAAGTTTAACAAAAGCAAGTGCCGGGTCCTGCACCTGGGACGGGGCAACCCAGGCTATACATACAGACTGGGCGACGAGACGCTGGAGAGCAGCCCCGCAGAGGGGGATCTGGGGGTTGTGGTTGTGGGGTTGTGGTTGACAGCAAGTTGAATATGAGCCAGCAGTGTGCCCTGGCAGCCAGGAGGGCCAACCGTGTCCTGGGGTGCATCAAGCACGGCATTGCTAGTCGGTTGAGGGAAGTGATTGTCCCGCTCTACTCTGCGCTGGTGCGGCCTCACCTTGAGTACTGTGTGCAGTTCTGGGCATCACAGTACAGAAAGGACATTAAACTGTTGGAGAGTGTCCAGAGGAGGGCGACGAAGATGGTGAAGGGCCTAGAGGGGAAGACATATGAGGAGCGGCTGAGGTCACTGGGCCTGTGCAGCCTGGAGAAGAGGAGGCTGAGGGGGGACCTCATCGCAGTCTACAACTTCCTCGCGAGGGGGAGTGGAGAGGCAGGTGACCTATTGTCCGTTATCACCAGTGATAGGACCCGCAGGAATGGTGTTAAGCTGAGGCAGGGGAAGTTTAGGCTGGACATCAGGAAGAGGTTCTTCACCGAGAGGGTGGTTGCACACTGGAACAGGCTCCCCAGCGAAGTAGTCACTGCACCAAGCCTGTCTGAATTTAAGAAGCGATTGGACTATGCACTTAGTCACATGTTCTAAACTTTTGGGCAGACCTGTGCGGTGCCAGGAGTTGGACTTGATGATCCTTATGGGTCCCTTCCAACTCAGGATATTCTGTGTTTCTATGATATATATAAACCCTATGAGATTTCACCTAAGGAAGGGATTCTTATAAGAGGCTTAGTAGTGTGAAGTAACTTTGAAAGGTAATATTTGCTTGTGTTAAAACAACATACCACAGCTCCAGATCACTTCTACTTCAAACCAAATCCAGCACCAGAGCTCAGGTAACAAGCCACATTGATCAGAGGACAATGAAGTTGCCAGTCCATTTATTACTCCAGTGAGCACATGCCAACTAATCCAAGTGGTCGAAACACCATTAGCCATTAAATGGAACTCATGGGAGAAACAGAGGGCAGATTTACTCTCCTATGCATATCTGAAAGCAAGTGCATCTTCTGCATTGTTTTTCAGTCTTGCAGATATGACTTCCCTGAGGGGCATATTCTCATGCTGCACATCTAATTCTATTTAATATCACGGTCTTGAGGAGTTGCCACAGAACAGAAATGCAAAAAAGCCTCCTTCTTGCACATTCTTATTCTGACACTAGTAATCCAAGTACAAACGTAGAATAAATATCTACTTGATAAATAAGTATTGAGTTAACTAATAGTTAGACTTTTCTAGTAGGTGGTTCAAGGAGAAAAGCAGAAAAGTACTTTTTCCACATGCCCATAACGAGATGTCAAAGAATTTGGTAGCTCTGAGAAGGGCATATCTTTCCTCCCTTTGCCTGGGAAGAAGAAGTAGCTTATTTCACACTTCCAGGCTCTTTCTCACCCTGCACCTGCATGCTCAGAGTGTAACTTTTGCCAGCAAGAAAGAGAGAGAGGAGAGGAGTTTTAGCCCTATCTTGCATTACTTCACTCTTTTGCTTACAGGAAATATCACATTTCTGCGAAGTGCCATCTTTCACTTTACTGACTGAAGTAATAAGGAGAGATTTTTACCCCCAAATCACTCAGCATCCAAGGACAAACTAGTCCCAGGTGCCATAAAACTAGGAAATCATATGAAGTAGCATCTGGCAATAACTTTCCAAATAGAGAGATTATTTGTGTCTACCGAATCTTAGTGTTTCTTGGAATGCAGTGTTTATCTTCAAATGAATAAAGCTACATGAATCTTTTCATAGTAATGTACGGTAAGCCGGTAAGCAGTTATTTTTCTCCGTAAGCATTTAGCTTATGACTTCCAGCTGCTTATTTCTTTACAGCAGTAATAATGTGTCAGGCTTTTATTTATGGTTCAGCATGCAGCTTTTAGCAGTTGATAAACAGCTATTAATAATATTTAAGAACAGACAACCATGTAATACACACATTAGTCTGTGCCAGAGAAAAGGTGGAAATGCCACACAAGGAAAAGGTGGTTTTGTGATAAATAGCTCAGAAAGATTGCTTGCAGTCAAAAAGTGAGCCTGATTCTGATTTTACAGAGGTGAGATTCAGAATTAACCGCACTGGAATTACATCACTATCATCCTCATGAAATAAGGACCACAGAAATAAATGCAACTACATAGACATATAAAATCTTAGCATCTAGCAGTGTTACAAATTTAAACCAAGATTAAGACAAGCTCGTAATGCTACAGCCTCAAAACACTTTTTCTGTCATACCTAAAGGGATTTACATCCTATGCCCAATATTTTATGGCTCATCAAACTATAGCATTTTACCAATATTTTCTTTAAAATGAGTTCAAACAAAAATGATAGGCATTCTGCAAGATATGCAGGTAGAATAAATTTGACCATGTACTCAAATTCTAAAGATCATATCCAGAAAAGGCAAAAGTTCTTGATTTGGTGAGATAAGAAAGTTGTTTTCATATGTACATGCATATATATCCCTCTATTTAGGTTATATTCTTGTTTTTGTACCTTGATGACAATGGGAACCATGTGAAGTTAAAACAAATGGGATAAGGACATTAAAGAATCTCTGAATCTCTTATTAATTTGGTGGCCAGGATTTTCATTGTAAATTCTTAGTGCTCTAGGGAAAAAAAAATACAAACAACAACAGCAACAAACACAACCAAACCTTGAATCAGTGAAATAGTGTTTGAGATGCTTTGAGATAAAAGCAAAGAAAAAAGAAAAGATGGCTACTTGCAAGAAAGCTTTTTGTGTTATAAAGCGGCATTCAAATACATTGGAAATAAAAGAATGCAGTTTTTGCAACTTTCGATGCTTTCTTTCTAGTAGCTTCATACAAACTCTCTTTAGTTCCTTTTAAGCATTAACCCCTTTCTTTTAAGCCTCTCCCCAGTATGAAGTGTTGGATCTGCTGATATCCATAGCAAAGCTCCCACTGACTTCAATGGATTAAGAATTCCATTGGCTTGAAATATTGTGAGGAATTAGATGCAGAAGAATGTCCCCCCCCAAAAAAAAAAAAAAATTATCTGTCCTGCACTTTAGACAGAGTTGTGTTGATCTTTGAATGGTAGCCAGGGTATGGGGTATGAGGATACTGAGGAAAGAGCTGACAGAAACTGCTTACATCTCTCTTCCCCTCAGCTCCAGTGCAGGACTTCTGTCTGAAGTTGAATAACAACAAGGAAAAGAGGTAGCAAGAAATTAAGCCGAAGATAGAGAGATAGGAATGATTTCTTTAATCTTCCCACACCACCTTTGGAGTAAAGTCTCCTGCATCAAAGCAAATAGGAGAGAGGTGGGGAATAAAGAGGAGTCATTTTCCAAGCTGAGCATTGTCATACTTCCCATGAGAAGGGAGCAAAAATCACATGCTACAGTGATGGCAGACATTGCATCTGAGCTGCAATGACCTGTTTCCAGCACAGTTCTTCCAGAAAATGCAGTCTCCTGAAAAAATGTACTTGAGCCAGAAACGATAATTTTTAATCTTTAATTAAAAGATTCACTCCTACCAGGAAATATAAATAAGAAACAACAAGAGATTTGTAGAAATATAAACAAAAATATGCAATGATCATAATAATAATAATAACAGATAAGCCCAGACACAGAGCTGTTACAACAGAGAGAAAAGGCTGTATCAGGTCAGCAGATACTCCCGTATAGCCCTTTAATATACTGTGGGTAGCAGCTCAGTAAAACTTGAGAGGACCAGGCATCAAGAAATTACAAAAAAAAAATACAAACAAATTACAGAAAACAACATGACAAGACCAACAGTAGGAACCAACTTACTCTTCCAAGTAACATAAACATGGTATCACTACTGTATATCTGCCACAAACAGTAGCAAGATGTAGTGCAGAGTAGGATCTCTGACTTGGCAGATAATCTTCCTGAACAGTAGACAGGCTCTTGGGACAGCTCTGATAATGCAACATTAATCTGTGGAGGTGATTAGGGTTGCTACGGCAAGTTTGCAGCTGTGATGGGAAAAGAAAAAGGTCTACTTTTTTGCCTGAAAGCATGTCAAGTGCTGTTTAGCACAATACTGCTTAGCACAATAATCCATCAAATGATCCCTGTGGTATTTACTAAATCTTCATTAAGTTGAACATGCAGAAGAGTTATGGAGCTTGTAAACAGGCATGTTAATTCAATGACACAGCACTGTTTCTATCGCAGAATCCTGTGAGATACATCAGTGCTGCATCTGATTAGAAGAGAAAAAGATGCAGAAGTGTCAGAAATTGAAAAGGTTCCTGATGAACAAGGAAAGAAACGAATTATTTTATCTAAACACTTGAACAATGTGGAAAAAAAAAACCAACATAGGTGGAAAAAAAATGTTACTCTCTCAAGTTTACTTATAGTACAGGAAAGATACCCTTGATAGGGTTTTCTTAGCTGGCTTAACAAGTTACTTCAGGGACCTGAATCTGAAACTGCACGACAGAAATCAGACCAGTATTAATATTCAAAGGAAGCATTATATCCTCACAAGGAAATTGAGAGTATTCACAGATGACCATGAAAGGAATGAATTCCATTACTTTTCTCAGCCACAATGATTTTATTTCAGCTGAAAATTATGAAGCATGCACTGCTATTGTTCTTGCCTTTCAGAATCAACTGCTTGGTAATTGTCAGACAATATGAGGATTTCAGAAAAATAAAAGGAGTGTTTTCAAAGAAGCACAATTGTAAATGCTTCATGGAACAATAAAAGTGCTATTACTGGTAAATATACCACCCAATCAGAGCCACACATATCTAACACAACACAAAAGACAGTCATTTAAAAACTGCAAAAGAGCAAGGACATTGAGTAGCCAGAAACAAAATTTTTCCTATAAGCAAAGACTGTGGTATCAGCTAGATTCTAATCAGGATTAGGCACACTGTCAGAGGTTCAAACAGTCAGGGGAAAAGTTAAGATTTTCACTAGCTTGTAGAAATTTCAGTAAGTACAAAAGTCATGAGAAAGACACAACAGTAAAGTTAGCTTAAATAAAGTGTTTGTAAATGACTACAGAATTCTATTTAAATTAATGCTTAAATAGGAGGATTTCAACAAATAAAATTTTGTGACACTAGGCAAGTGTTTGAAATAGTAAAAAGATAGAACATAATAAATAAATAAATAAAAGATAGCTATGACATCCATTTTATTTCTGAGGACTTTTCCAAAGCTGTTTATAGTGACAACAAATAAGTTCCTTAAAGATCTTACATCTTCTACTAATTATGCCTTTTCAGTGCATAATAAGTTTCAGTGCAAATCAGTGCCAAGTGCAACAAACCACAGCCACTTTTAACAGGATGAAAATACCTCCTCCAATTTGTACATAAATGTAGTTCCATCTCTGAAGTTCTCATTTAGAGAAGACTTTATTTCCTAGATACAAGCTTCACCAACACATATAGTTTTATTTCATAAACGATATGGACAAACATATATGTAATTTCATAAAAGAAGTCCAATTATAAGCTCCTGATAGGACTTTCTTGTATTATGTGTTCATCACACTAAGATGGCAGTTGAGGAATAAATGACAATGCAAAGAATGTGTTCTACATATTCTCATATCTAGTGCAGCCAAGGCCTCCCTCTGCTACAAAAATAATTATTATAAGGGAAAAATAGAAAACAAGTCTACAAGTTTATTTGTAAGGGACACAGCTAAAAATATGATTCAAGTCTTCCCTGATCTTGTAGAAAGCGTAGCTATCCCACGTTACTTAGTAGGTATCAGAATTCCTTAGCTGAAGGGCTTCTGAGTCCTAAAACCTTGTGAGACACCTTTCATTTTTCTGTAACCAGGAAGCCGACTTGTGCATTGCGTGTTTGCCCTGCTGGGACACCCCCTACTATCTTCAACTTTTCCCCAGAGAAGTAAAGTGGGGCAATGTGTATGTTCCTTTTACTGTTTCATTTAGCCAGAGTGCAGTAGTAAAGACAGAGCCAGTGACCAGCCTGTAGCCAGGGTATAGAGGGAACTGGACTTCTCTTCTGGCCATATGGAAAACAGCACAGCAGCTGAGGCCTCATGAAGTGCAAGGTAAAACCAAATGAGTTATGAGCTCCTTTATTTTTGGCAATGGCATGAGAAAGAAAATTCTAATCTAGGTCTTAAGTAGCATTACATTTTCTGTAGTCCATGTTATTGACTCCACCGAGCACAAAAAAGATGCAAAATCAAGCATTATATCAGAACATCTCATCGAAAAATAAAATTTTCTAATACTTACTTACGAGTAGTAATTCCAACTAGGAATTAAAATTTAAAGAGGGGATGATAGTGAAGATGGAAATTTGAATAAATTCATATTGCTGGATAATTTCAAAGCACTTGCTGTGAAATCTGGTCCCACTGAGCAAGATGGAATGGTGGGTTCGGAACACAGCCATTCTGGATTACTGTGAGACATACTGACACCTACATGGGGGACGACAGCTTGTCATACTGAAAGTGCTAATGACTGCCACCAAGAGCGTCTGTACTTACAAGCAATCACAGACATCATTAAATCCAATGGGTGGGCCAACTACTTTTTTTTTTCAGGGCCAAATGGAAGGAGCAATTAAGCCCACAGAGAAGCACATATGACATGTCAGCAGCTGTTACCAAAAAAAAAAAAAAGAGGGATAAAAGTAAGCTTGCTTCCCTCATCTCTGCTAAAACAGGGTCTATCTAGTGCCAGCTCCCTCTGGAGAAGGTATATGCAATATGTTGAAGGATGAGAACATGGACTGTCATTATACGGAGTGATATTACTAACGCATGCTGAGAACAGCACATTTTCAGAAACTGTTTAAAGCAAGAGGAGAAAAACAGGATGGAAATGAATAGGTGGTGATCCCCAGGAGTAGATAAAAATGCAGTATCCCAGAGAGACCCCAAAGAAGACAGACTGTTTAATCCTTCAAGGTAATCCTGAACTTTCAAGGAATACATGACAACACCCTATATTTGTTATTCCAGTTCTGAAGGAGAAGGGAAACTGCTGCTTCTGTAATGCTGTGGTCTTAGACCCACATATTACTTGCAACCTGATCTTTTACATGTTTAGAAAATGTAAAAGTACTACAAGATTAATAAGTCATATCAGAAAGAGTACACTTACACTAAGAACACAAGTAAAGCAAAAAGTGGTAAACTTAGGGTTAATTCTGTGCCCTTTGGCAATGTCTATTGCTGCTGTAGAGTCCCAGTGTCCTCAAAAGTGATTCAGTACTACTGCTCCACATGCTTAAGGAAGATATAGGATGCCTAATGGACTTTAGGCATCTATACTCCAGCTACAGTTTCAATAGGATCTATCTTTCTCTTCTAACGAACCACATGCAGACAAAGCAAGCACAATGTTGACATCATATAGACTATGGCAATCCTACCAACATTTAGCTGGACTGACTCATGCCACTGAAAAGATACATGTGGAATAGGGGCTCCTTTGATGAAAATGGTGCTTGCATATTGATGTAAAAATGCCAAAAACAAGACATCCTCAGACTTAATTTGGGGTTAGCAACAGGAAATGGAAAAAGAGTGACATATTTGGGGAAGTTGGATTATCTTACTGTTGTATTATTAGCCATCGAAAGGGATCACAAGGCACTAGGAATGAGGGGTGTCTTTAGTGCAGTGTAAGGATAAGTACAGAAACATGAGCAGGAGCTTAGTCAGACAGGGAGATAGGTCAGAGCACAGAGTGGCATTTCAGTTGGAATGGCAGGCAAAGGCTAGAGGAGAGCTAGCAAGCTCCTGAAGCCTCACCCCTATTCCTGCTGCCTGGCCCTATTCAGGCCCTATAAGGTTAAAAACACCTTTTCAGTGATTCATCAGTGAGCCTATATCACTAAGGATTGCCTCAGTGCAGAGGGTGACATCAACCTGCTCCAGACCAGCCTCATGCTACCATCTCTCTCAAGGCAGAAGTCAGTACCACCACAAGTCTGGGCTGACAGCAACCTTCTCAAAAACACATCTGAACTGTGAATTGGCAGGAAATGCATGTCTCTGGTGAAGACGTTGTACCTGATGATTGAGGGGCATTAATGTTTTTGTTATAACACACTGCCATGGTGTTGTGCTAGCTGCTTGCCCCTTCAAAGAGCTATTAGACTTCCTGGAATGGCTATGCCCCAGTCAGATGAAATGCATGCTCAATTTTATCACCACATTCCTCGGGAGGATGAGGAACCACAAGTGTGTGACACTAAGAGAGATACTTAAAGCAACATTATTCATAGAGTTGAATAAAAGTCAGATACTACTCCATCAGTTGCATATGTAATCTATCTTTAGGTCGACTGTTTACAGTCCTACGGTATGACCTGTACTTTTTCCTGCATTCCATATGGATAACTCTCAACTGTTATATTTTCTTATTTTGTGGTGAGACCCTTGGCAAGGCATAAGCAAGTATGCTGAAATTCAGAGAGTGATTCTCAGCACCTCTGGCCTCTTAATACCTAGTTATAATTCAAATGGTCAATATTAAAGACCCTTGTTAACCACAAAAAGATAAGCGAGATATGATCCATATTAAAACTTGAACGTGATATTTCTACATCAGGAAGTACTGCTGAAATTAGTTCAAAGCCTCAGACATAATAAAACTGGCATGCTTAAAGGATATGAAAATTCCTTTAAAATCATGGGAAAAAGAAAAAAAAATACATGCAAAAAATAGAAAAAAAAAACCTGTCTAGAGAACAAATGTAAAAAATACGTTTAAAAAGTATCATAAAAAGGGTGAAAAATGTGTTATTTTTAAATACACACAACAATATATTTAATTTAAAGAGAAAGTAGCCTCAGATTGGCATGTGATTTCATACTTTCAAACTTTAAACTATGTTTAAAGTACAAGTAATCTTCTCTATAATAAAGAAAGTATCATAGGGTCATGGGGAGATGTAGTACATAGTACAAATCAATCAGTAGTGACAAGGGATCGAATTAATTATACATCTCTGTGGACCACATCTAGGAGGAAAAAAAGAAACAAAACACCTCTACTTCAATACAAAAAAAAAATAGCACTCCACTTTTGGCATGCAGTCCTTTTTAGCAAAATGAAAAACAAACAAACAAAACCCACTTATTTTTGCATCTAAGAAGTGTCAACATACCAAGTTGATACTACTATTTCTAGTATACGACATTTCTCATACTCTTCAGCAATAATCGTAATCTAAAGCGGATCTAATTTAAAAGGCACAACGGAACTTTAAAAATCTTAGCAAAAAGAGAATGAAAGGTCTAAGATTAAGATTTGTGAGTGCAAATGTTGATAAATAATACAACTTCAAGGACAGACTTCATGGGGAGATCCCCTGGATACTCACAGTCTATATATGTTAGGTCAGCTCCCAGATTGATCTCAGAGAAGTATAATTACCTTTCTTTGAAATGAAACCTAGGAGCAGTTAAAGAGAATGACAGCTTGGGGATTTTTTAGCTGCCACATGCATACAACTAAATAAGAAGGACCAATCTCACTGGCTACAGAGAGCTCCTATTGTTATTTCAGATGGTCTCTGGTGAAAGGACAGCCTCCCAGAGCCTTCCCCAAAAATTTAGAAATATGGGGATAGGAGAAGCTCTGCCTCTGTCTGACCCATGGCAGATAGGAAACAGGAGGAATTTGTTTCTCCTATGACAACATGGGAAAATGAAGGAAAACTGCCGGGATTCAGATACCATGGATGACCAGGACACACCACACAAGGTCCTTTTGTGATAAAATGTATGTGACCTTTTGCCAGGAGCACACTATGAAGCCTGGGGCTATACATGAAACACTGAGTCTGATTTTCTACTTGGGCAGGGTACAGGGAGAAGAAATATCCACACAGACTTCATTTTTGCCTTATTGTTGCCTCCTAGCCAAGCTCTTGCCTGTCCTTATCAGATGCCTGCACAGTACTTGCTGCCCTAAACAGGGCAAGAATTGGGTTCTATGAAGAGAGCAACCACCTCAGCCTCTCAGAGCTGCTGCAGTGGTAAGAGTCAATGGTGATAGTATTTGGATCACTGCCACAAGGAACTGTGTGACAGCCAACTCAATCTTCCCTGGAAGTACTCCTCCCTACTTCCAACACTGGACAAGGTTTCATGTCCAGGCATCAGACACCATGAAGTATTTCCCTCTTACACATCCTCTGCCCTAACTTCCATGCTGTCTCTGCAGGAGTGGGTTCTGCTTCTTGCTCACTGACCCCAACCCAGTCCTCAGGCATACCCTCACTTCTAACCCAACTAGGTGCTGCCACCCTTCCCAGTCTGCAGGCAGCCTATGACAGCTTGGTGGAATCTAGCTACGGCTGGCACACTGGGAACACCTTCTGAATGAAGAAGCTCTGGCAACTGTGACCATTCATCCAATGTGCGTGGTGCTGCCTGGTCCCAGCCTGTGAATATGGATTCTCCTATGATCCAAATTTACAAAGGAGATTGCATCATGACAAGCAGTCAAGACAGTCTCCCAGGCAGATGCCATCAGCCTGAACTGGACTGATTCTCTGGAAGCATTCCTTCGATTGTATTCTCTGGAAGCACTGCCCTGCCATTTGGTGCTCTATTACTGGTGTATTATGTCTCACTTGGCCTCATTCTGGACAGCAGAGATTCATGAGCAGATCAGTGTGATGCCAAAAGTGATGTGAGAGTTGAGGGAACAGGTAAAGAGAAAAACAAAATGTAAGCACAGTTAGTTTGTCACAGTAGCTGTGTGAGAAAACAAAGGCTGGTGAACTACAGTTTCACTTCCCTGGCACACACCATGGATACTCTCTCTCTCCATGAACATACATGTGAGCCAGACAGCAAACATAGGTATCATGGGCTGCTGCCTGAGACAGATTCATTGGCAGTATGGGTATAACCAATATTGTATTAGATAATACAATGATCCATTTGTGAGCATATGTGAAAAATAGTGAACTCTTGACAGACAACTGAGGTTACAATGCAGTTCTTGGGCAGATCTACATCATGGGCCCATGCAGACTAAACAAAAGAGGTTTTGTTTGTTTGTTTTAAATGTAAAAAATGGGAGCAGACAACAGGCCGCAGAGGTACAAAATTCAGCAGTAATTCCTATGGGGAGGCCAAGTAAGAGCCTGTAGAGCAATGAGTTGGGCAAAATTGATGAGTTTTCACTTCTAGAAAACTCTAAGTAATAAAAGCCACTTGTTTGGTTCTCGTGACACGCAGTCCAGTACACAGAATTTTAATTACTGAAAACTGTACCTAACATTTCTGGCTACTGTTGCTATTTTTTCTTTCTAAAGAAAATCATGCAAAATTTGCTAACAGACTGAAAAATACTTTCACATCTCACAGAATCAAAGAATCACAGGATGGTTTAGGTTGAAAGGGACCCCGGAGGTCATCTTGTCCAACCCTTCTGCTCAAACAACGTCACTTAGAGAAGATTGCAGAGGACCTTGTCCAGGAAAAAACAAAGCCATTACATATATTGTTGCTGCTCTTCTATGCAGCATCATAAACATTTGGTGCTTTATCTGAAGAAGAAAGTTAACAGTAAGGAATTTTAATTAATTATTAATATCTTTACACCTAGAAGAACAACAATACAGTGACTGGTGTCTAGAAAGCAAATGTTACAATTCAAGTTCTCAGATTTGCTTTGGAAGATCTGTAATCATGGCAGAATTGTGAACATGTGTCTCCTAATATTTTATTTCATATTCTTTAGGAAAGGGGAAGTTCCTGAGCTAAAATACTAGTCTTAAAACACTTAAATCCAAAGAGTGGGGGAGGGGGGGAGTGGAAAGAGGAAAGAAAAGAGAAGGTTGTGAAAGAATGGAATTAGATCAGGCAATAAATCCACATCTTGACAAAAGGCTCTTCTTTTGAACAGTATACAACACTGGATTTGAAATATACATCCTTGCCAAATACAACCACATCCAACTGTAAGCAATGATCGTGATCACTGATCAATGATCTGGAGACTAGACTGTACCCTTACACCACATTATCTACTGAAGTTTTAACTGAATTCTCAGTTACATCAAGGCATTCCTTTCAATGTAAGAAATTCTTGGGACATATTTTTCCATTTTAATCATTTGATCAAGACAAGGAACATAATCAAAATCCTATGTCTGAAAACCAACTGTCTATTTGTGAGTACAAATTCAGCCCATACAGGTAAAATAATCAACTTTAACACTATTCCAAAAAAAAACTGAAATTACCCTGTAAAACTAAATATGGATAAAAATCCATATTCACAACTTCTGATAAAGAAAGAAGTCTGGTTCACTAATTCAAAACAGGTAAACAAGAAGTTTTCAATGCTTGCAACTTTTTTTCTGTATGTTTCCAAAAGAGCTTGACAGAATAACTTAGTAAGGGATAAATTCTTATTTTGTTATTTAATACTAGACAATGCATTATAGGATTTACTCATCTATGACATTATGATGATCCAAAGACATCTAAAAGAATACTTAAAGAAACAGATAATATTGATAGGGAATCATTTTCTTCTGGCAGTGGTGGAGGAAGGAGGAAGGAAATCATTTAAGAGAAGCTGTTAAAATGCTCTATGTCTTATTAAAGTGTTTCCTTGTAAAGTCTTGATGTTGTGGAAATCCAGGCTGGGAATGATAAGGTTGAATCCCTGTGGGTTAGGATCCGCGGGAAGGCCGGCAAGGCTAGCGTCCTGGTCGGGGTCTGTTATAGACCGCCGAACCAGGATGAGGAGATGGATGAGGAGTTTTATAGGCAACTGACAGAAGTTGCAAAATCGTCGGCGCTTGTCCTCGTGGGGGACTTCAACTTCCCGGATATATCCTGGAAACACAACACGGCACAGAGAAAGCAGTCTAGGAGGTTTCTGGAGAGCGTGGGAGATAGCTTCCTGACGCAGCTGGTCAGTGAACCTACCAGGGGTGGTGCCCCGCTAGACCTTCTCTTCACAAACAGAGAAGGACTGGTGGGAGATGTGGTGGTCGGAAACTGTCTTGGACAGAGTGACCACGAAATGGTAGAGTTCTCTATTCTTGGCGAGGCCAGGAAGGGGACCAGTAAAACTGCTGTCTTGGACTTCCGGAGGGCTGACTTTGAGCTGCTCAGGACGCTGGTTGGCCGAGTCCCTTGGGAGGCGGTTCTGAAGGGCAGAGGAGTCCAGGAAGGCTGGGCGCTCCTCAAGAAGGAAATCTTAACGGCACAGGAGCGGTCCGTCCCCACGTGCCCAAAGACGAGCCGGCGTGGAAGAAGACCGGCCTGGCTCAACAGAGAGTTGCGGCTTGTGCTTAGCAGAAAAAAGAGGGTTTATAATCTTTGGAAAAAAGGGCGGGCCACTGAGGAGGACTACAAGGATGTAGCGAGGCTGTGCAGGGAGAAAATTAGAAAGGCCAAAGCTCATCTGGAGCTCAACCTGGCTACTGCCGTTAAAGACAACAAAAAATCCTTTTACAAATATATCAACGCGAAACGGAGGACTAAGGAGAATCTCCATCCTTTACTGGATGCGAGGGGAAACCTAGTTACTAAGGATGAGGAAAAGGCTGAGGTGCTTAATGCCGCCTTTGCCTCAGTCTTTAGCGGCAATACCGGTTGTTCTCTGGATACCCAGTGCCCTGAGCTGGTGGAAGGGGATGGGGAGCAGGATGTGGCCTTCGCCATTCATGAGGAAATGGTTGGCGACCTGCTAAGGAGCTTGGATGTGCGCAAGTCGATGGGGCCGGATGGGATGCACCCGAGGGTACTGAAAGAACTGGCGGAGGAGCTGGCCGAGCCGCTTTCCATCATTTATCGGCAGTCCTGGCTATCGGGGGAGGTCCCAGTTGACTGGCGGCTAGCCAATGTGACGCCCATCTATAAGAAGGGCCGGAGGGCAGACCCGGGGAACTATAGGCCTGTCAGTTTGACCTCAGTGCCAGGGAAGCTCATGGAGCAGATTATCTTGAGGGTCATCACGCGGCACTTGCAGGGCAAGCAGGCGATCAGGCCCAGTCAGCATGGGTTTATGAAAGGCAGGTCCTGCTTGACGAACCTGATCTCCTTCTATGACAAAGTGACGCACTTGGTGGATGAGGGAAGGGCTGTGGATGTGGTTTACCTTGACCTCAGTAAGGCTTTTGACACCGGGTCCCACAACATTCTCCTCAAGAAACTGGCTGCTCGGGGCTTGGACTGGCGTACGCTTCGCTGGGTTAGAAACTGGCTGGATAGCCGGGCCCAGAGAGTTGTGGTGAATGGAGTCAAATCTGGTTGGAGGCTGGTCACAAGTGGTGTCCCCCAGGGCTCGGTACTGGGGCCGGTCCTCTTTAATATCTTTATCGATGATCTGGATGAGGGCGTCCAGTGCACCCTCAGTAAGTTTGCAGATGACACCAAGCTAAGTGCGTGTGTCGATCTGCTCGAGGGCAGGAAGGCTCTGCAGGAGGATCTGGATAGGCTGGACCGATGGGCTGAGGTCAACTGTATGAAGTTCAACAAGGCCAAGTGCCGGGTCCTGCACCTGGGGCGCAACAACCCCAAGCAGAGCTACAGGCTGGGAGATGAGTGGCTGGAAAGCTGCCTGGCCGAGAAGGACCTGGGAGTATTGGTTGATAGTCGGCTGAATATGAGCCAGCAGTGTGCTCAAGTGGCCAAGAAGGCCAACAGCATCCTGGCCTGTATAAGAAGCAGTGTGGCCAGCAGGTCTAGGGAAGTGATTGTCCCCCTGTACTCGGCTCTGGTGAGGCCGCACCTTGAGTACTGTGTTCAGTTTTGGGCCCCTCGCTACAGGAAGGACATGGACGTGCTCGAGCGAGTCCAGAGAAGGGCGACCAAGCTGGTGAGGGGTCTGGAGAACAAGTCTTACGAGGAGCGGCTGAGGGAGCTGGGCTTGTTCAGCCTGGAGAAGAGGAGGCTCAGGGGCGACCTTATCGCTCTCTACAGTTACCTTAAAGGAGGCTGTAGTGAGGTGGGGGTTGGTCTGTTCTCCCACGTGCCTGGTGACAGGACGAGGGGGAATGGGTGAAAGTTGCGACAGGGGACTTTTAGGTTGGATGTTAGGAAGTACTTCTTTACCGAAAGGGTTATTAAGCATTGGAACGGGCTGCCCAGGGAGGTGGTGGAGTCACCATCCCTGGAGGTCTTTAAAAGACGTTTAGATGTAGAGCTTAGCGATATGGTTTAGTGGAGTACTTAGTGTTAGGTCGGAGGTTGGACTCGATGATCTTGAGGTCTCTTCCAACCTAGAAATCTGTGTCTGTGTCTGTGTGTCTTCAGTAGCACTGCAGTCTGGTACTACTGTGGTATCTCCTTAAAATGGTAAGTGCTTATACATATAAAACTATGTTTTTTAACATATGCTTAATTTACCATCCTAGAACATCTTTCTGTTGCCACAACAGAAAGCAATTAAAATGTCGGTGTGCAAAGATGAAAGGCATAACTCTGTACAGCAGGAGTAACACTCTCCACTCCGTCTCTAAGTCAGTCACAGTGGGAACATTCCTTTCTGTATTTTGTTATGGGAAGAGAAGGGGAGGGAGAATTTGCCATTCATTACTTTTAAAAAATCTTTCAGAACACAATATGGTTGAGGAAATAAAGGTGTAGTTTAAAGGAGGTTATAAATGAGGACACATTTAAGAAGTTAAAGGTATCCTAAATGAAAACATTACAGAATATTCATTAGGGATCAAATGATGAATGAATGCCCCAGGAGCACACACAGACTTCTGAAAAACTCTGGAAATCAGTGATGGAAAAGAGATCCTAAGGGCATTTGCCTGCAAACATGATAGCCAAGCAGCCACAGAGTATCCAATACACACTTTCTGTGGTTTGCCTTGCTCTTCCAGAATGACGGGGACTGGAGAGATATATGATGGGTAAAGAGAGATAAAATCAGTTTGTCAGAGAGGGAGGCCTAGCATCATAAACTGTGGTGTGGAATTACGTATTCCTTTAGAATACAGACATTCAAATGTCATCATATGGAGTTATAAGTTAAAGTTTTTTAGTAAATAATGTTCTACTATAATATAATGTTGATAATTCTAGTTGTTTCCACAGTTTCAGAAATACATATTCAAGAGAAATTTAAATAAGTTGATACATATATATATGCAATACTTGTATTTACTTTAACGTTTAAGCAACTGTATCATTGTTAAAAAACAATACTATTATCATTTTTTTTTGCATATATATTAATTAATACTCTCAAATATTTTAGTGTTAAATACACGTTTTTTATATTTAGGATTGGATTATTAATGAATAATGATCCTTGGAAACTCTTTAATACAAAATAACATTGAGAATAAGATTTCACATACTTGAAGTTGAAATGTAGAAATTCTCATTTAATTAGACTGTTAATCGTGAAAATCCAAAGAATTAAATTGAAGATTTGATACTAAAGAAACAAACAACAAGAACAACAGTTACAAAATGTACAGACAGTTGCTGTTTTTGAATGTTGCAAGTGGAACTCAACAGCTGACAGACCTAGATTTCAAAGCAATTATCTTCACAATAGCTTTTGATTCATTCTCAAAAAAAAAAAAATCAAAAAGAATTTAGAATGTGTGGGGGAAAAAAAAAAAAGAAGCTTATGAAATATGAATAACAAAACTTTCAAGCAGTGGGAAAAAAAAAAAAGCAATTTCTGACCATCCTACATGATAAAAAATGTCACTTACAATCTCAAAACAATCGCAAACTTGTGCTGCAGAGTGGGGAAAGTCAGAATGCCAGTGACTGGCCTCTTCAAAATGAATGAAAAACAAAAAAGATGCCTCACACATCTGTGTCAGTGACCCCACACTCCATATATTTTTCAGGTGTGATTTTAAGTGGTGTCTCCAAAGCCTGGTTCCATTGACCATTACATACGTAAAGATATTCAACAAGTCAGCTGTAACTTAGATATTAGTTTCTTTCTACTGTTACATACTAGTGCAAATCTCATTCTAACAAGTATCTTGACATTAAAAATAAATAAATAAATAAACAAACAAACAAACAAACAAAACCACCAACTACTATAAAACAATTCAGGAAGCTACCAAGACATCTTAGTAGATGATCTTAGTTAAGATATTAGCAATTATTCCTGCCTGTTCCAGGTAAATATGGCTTTTTTTTTTCTCCTTTTTTTTTTTTTTTTCTTAAAAGCTTCTGCCAACATAGATATCTTCTGCTTTATATGCAAGGATCTTGGTGTTTAACTTGACTGATTACTCACTGCAGGGTAGATATCATCTGTAACACCTGTGATGGTAGCTTCATCCAAGGATCAAGAGGTCCCAAATAGATAACATTCTCAATTTGGAAACAAATCAAGGATTAATCAATAATTCCCAGAGAAAACAACAGGAGAAATGTAATTGTTCTTCCAAAGAAGATTTTTTTTTTCTGTGAAATTTCTGAAGGATTTGGGTCTATTATTATGAGTACTAACTAGGACAGCATGTGCCTAATGAAGAGTTTTCTTGTCTTAAGCTCAGTGTTGTGAATTTGCTCATCTGGAATCTCAACAAATTTGTGTCAACATTCCTGATCTTACTGTGTGACAAACTTCTCAAATCAGCAGGTACAAACTCTACATTTTCAATATTAAATATTCATTTCAGATAAACTGAGAAATGAAGTAACAACACAGGTTACTTTTTTTTTAAATAATAGATCATAACAATTAGAGGTACAGCTGTTTCTCTATAATTCTCCCAGCCATTGTCTTGTTTATGTGTGGATTTTAAATTGAGTTTTCCATTAATATCTCATTTATATAAATTTTGCAAACATATAGGCTTAATGAAACCAATTCAAAGCTTGTCTAGTTGTACTGCATTTAAAAATGGGATGAATAAAATCAACCATAGGCAAAAATCTAGCTTCTATTGCTTGCATTTCAACAGCTATTCAAGGTCAATGAAGTCTGTGAGAGTTTCTAGCAGTGACAATTTATGCAGGAGCGATAAGAAAATAGAATATGTAGCTAATATTTGCTTGTTGAATTTTGTCTGTGTTTTTTTTTGTTTTGTTTTGTTTTGTTTTTTAGCATGGCACAGACAAGAGAGGCTGAACTCTAGTACCATTTGCATGGTCACTGGATTACCTATTTGTATTGTGACCATGGAACAACACGGACTTTACCCTAAAATCCCAGACCCCTATTCATGCTGACTTATATTGTGGATCCAAACTAGGTCAATCACGTATGAAGCAGCTTTTTTGGCTGCTTGCCACAGTAGTATGTACAGATACCCCAGTTTTATACTACAGAACAGAGGATGTCTATATCTTCACATACAGTCCAAGCTTAAGTCTAAGACCTGTCTGTTCCTGATTAGTTCTTCACAGCATCTCCACAACCTTTTCCATCTTCAAATTCACTGTACAAGAAAAACAACATCCAGTAGACTGAAGGGGCCCTCTGACCAATGTTTACCTGCAGAGAACATGCAAGAAATGAGTGACACGGGACATGAAGATGATACTCTTCTGGTTAAATATTTGGCTAGATTCAACAGAAAAGTAGCACTTGTTTTAAAGTACAAACTAAAAGCAATCTATGTTCATATCAAAGAAGAAAACTGTCTTTCAAGGACATATATGCCCAATTTTTGATTGGCAAAATGTATTTTACTTTCTAGTTAAGAGACCAGAATTGAGCTTTTGTTGGTTCATGATCATTGACCGGGTTCAAAATGTTTACCAAAGAAGATAGTGAGACAGGCAGTTTTAGAGAGACTGCTTCAGTCAAAGTCTCCACCTCCCCTGCTCTGCAGACATAACCAAGACAGGACTACTCAGGCCAGAGCAGCTGAACTCTGGCAAGCAAGAGGGAAGAACAGAGTACCCAGCGCAAGGACATTCTCCACTTATTTCCTTCAGTCAGTCCTGGCCGATAGTGGAAGCAAAAGTTCAGATTGTTTCGAGGGGGCCTGGGAAGTCTTTTTTTCCCCCTTCCTTTGGAATGAGGCTTCCTGTGATTCTAAACCTTGAAAGTATAGCTACAGATAGTCTAACCCATGCTAGAATGAGACTATCAGCAGTGCTCTTCTCAGACCAGGGTTCCAAACTATATATGTTTAAACCTTCTTGAAATAAGATAAAGGGATAAGATCTGCAGGTGTTTCCTGAGTTGTGTTTCTACATTTATGTGCAGAATGAAGGAAGCTGAATAAAGGAGGACCTGAAAATCAGTACACTCCCCCACAGTATTTTTGTGCCCGGGGAGGAAAAAGTCTCGGGAATCTCCTTTAGCAGAGTGAGGAGGCAGAGTCATGGAACAGGCTGGAAAGACAGTGATACTCCAGTCCCACTCAGAGCTCTTAAAACTCTTCACAGCTCTCCCAAATAGAATCATATTCTCTTCCATCTACTTGCTGCATCTACTTCAAGCTCTGTTTTGCACATATTGCTCAACTCTAGAGGAAAGTGTCTTATTTTTAACGACGTTCAGAAAAGAGTACTTGGCAAAGCTTTTCACACTGTCCCTGTACTGCACTTGCTGATCCATATACAGTATTCTTGAACTTAATATACTATTCTGCTTTTTGCTTTTTCCTTATTTTTAAAAATTTCCAAATGTATACAGTCTAAAACCATACACAAACAACACATGCAAAAGTTAACATCTAAAGCATGTCTCAACATTCCTCATTCTCCTCTATGTGAGGAACCATGATGTATTTTAATATACCAAAGAATGTCTGGGGGGAAAAAAAAAAAAGGCATTTTTTTCCTTCTTTCATGCCTCTGTATCAGAGATGTTCATTTTTACTCAGATTGGCAGTCAAGCAAGAAGACAAATCACCAAAGCTTTAACACAGAGTGATATTAACAGGGCTTCCAGGAAATCTTTTCAACAAGAACCAATGCCACATCATTAATAACTGAACAATGTTTTGCTTCATTAAAGTCATGACAGACAGTTGTTTAAGTGTAAACATTGGTTCCTGAATTTCATTTTTAAAAGCAGTTAATTTTAAGTGATTATAAATCACTCATTCTGCCACAACAAATTCTTCAAATAATTTTATTTAATACATTTTTTCCTAAAAGGCAATATGCAGTAAAGTAAAACAATTTTAAATAAATGCTTAAAGATTTTCCCCTAAGTTAGTTCACCCAGGAACTGTTCCAAGAAAGTCTTAAGGAAAGCAGGCATGGCAAAAATGCTAACTGATTACAAAACCACTTTGAAGCAAGACCTTAAGGATAATCTATGACTGACCAAGTTAACTAAGTATGTGTCTACTTCAGTCTGCATGCTTTTCCTAAGAAGATATCTGTGTTTCTGAGCATCTGTGTTCCAAAGTAGCTTTCTGGTTTTGCTCAGTGGCAGATATTATAGGATCTTTTCCTTAAAAACACACACACAGTGGTTCAGGTTAGGGACACATAGTTAGGTAGCAGCTTCAAGTAATGGGACAGGGCTATTCATGGAAAGATGTGGTTAAAAGCAACAAGACGTTTTAAGTCTTCCTGTCTACAACTGATTCAATTAAAAGGCAGGTATTTACTATGAAAACATCCATGAAAGTGTCAGGATGTCTCACATGGATGGACTATACACATATGGCACACTCAAATAATATCTAGAAAAGCATGCTACAAAGCCATATAATACCTTCCAGGTCTCTGAAAGTGGGTCAGGTGGTGCCAATGCACATGGAAGACATCAGTGGCTTGCCGAGTGGTGCCATGCCCACCAGCTTGTGTGAAACAGATGTAGCTCTGGCTCTGCAGGAATCAGAGGCTTCCTGAGAAGTGTGAGAAAAAGATAGGACAGGGGAAAAAATGGACTGTGTTCCTGATTAGTATTCTGATTATTTGGTGGTGGCAGAGATGAGACTGAACACATAACCAAATACCAACTGCCTTGTGCTCATGAACACTTTTATTGCACAATTAGTTTCAAATTCCGTATTGCCCATGAGTTAGCCTGTTGTCCCAAGGACTCAGAAACTACATTACTAACAAACAGAAGTAAAACTGATGACCTGACAAAGGCATCTGGCTATACCATATAGCATGCAGGATACAGTTGTAGTTATACACCTAGGAATTGTTCTGCATAAGTGTACCTTCCACCATATCCTCTTGATATCTGTGAGGCTGTGCTATAAACTTGACCAGAAAACCTTGCTGACTAAAAGTAGCCCCCAAACAGTCATTCTTCAGGCAGAATAATTTTTGACCTCTTCCTTGGAACAGTGATGTGAAATACACATTCACTTTACAAAAGATAAGACACTTGGGGAATGGAGGAGACATACATTCACACTCCTACAAACAATATTAAGCTTGCCTGGATACTGGAGAAGGAAATATTCTATCAGACAGCACTCAACTGTCACAGCTTTTGCAGATTTCAGGTTTCACTGTTCTGTCTTGAACTGGTAAATACATCCCTGGTTTTTGGACTGACACATGGGGGTGGAATATTTAAAACATTTAGTGCAAGCTGCAATTTTCTGTTTCAGTTCATCTTTTGTTTTCTTGACAAAGAACAACCCAGGATTGCTGCAACATCGTCCTATTACCACTCCTATTCTTTTAAAGAAAAGTGTCAGAATGCCTAGATTTCATGTTTTCAGACATTCCGTGATAATTTTTCAGAGGGTCTTTCATTGTATCTTCCAGCTAAGGAAATGACATTTCAGTAGTGTACGAATGAGGACCAAAGCTGGTGTACCATCTTGTTAATCAGATGCCTATCATATGTGGATGAAAACTCTTATTTTTTTGTGTTTTCATCTTGTTAGCAGATTATGTCCTGCAATCATTCACACAATTTCAAATTCCTCAGGCTTCTGAGGAATAGCATCCTTGATTGTTCTATGTTTAGAATGAGATATGGCGAGACAGAAAGCAACTTCTGAGACATTAATCCTCAGACCATTATCTCAAAATTTGGACTGTAGCATAACACTGACATTTGACAGGTTTCTTTTTAAGCTCACCTAGTTCTGTATAAAGCCAGTTGTCATCTGTTCACTAATCTGCTTCCTACACAGCATGCACGTTTATGCATAGACACAATTCACAAGACACTTTTGAATGAGCTCCCCTTAAAATAAATAAATAAATATTTCAAGCAAAAAGAAAACAGCAGAAGTGAGAATGGTACTCAGTTACATACTGACTAAATACAAAATGGGCTGTGAGGAGATAAGCAAGCAATGAAGTTCAAAGGTAAGGCCTTACAGAAAAAGGTCAAGAGGAAATACCAAGAGAACTGCATACAGCACAGCTACACTTAATGACTAAAAATGAAGACTATCCAGAGTGTTCTATAAACAGTTGTTTGACAAAATAGCATGAAACCTATAATATGAAAGAACTTTCTGCAAACTAAGCTTACTGTGAATGTTGAATAGCCAGCAAATTTAATCCAGCAGAAAGAACAAGAGTAGAAAGTCAACAGAATATAATGAACAGAAAAACAAACACCTTCACAAAATCACTAATGCTTTCCTATGAAGTTTCTTAATGATTTGAGCAGTATGTAAAACTAAATACATAATAACAAATACTGTAATTGTTCCTGCTGTGGTTGCAATGTGTCACATTAAGAATGGGGATGTATTTGTAGAACCCCTTCACGATATTCTGGTGTTAACATACATTAAAAACTTTGTTAAATGTATAAACATTCACATGATTTAATGTTCTCAGACTAATTCCAAAAGATTCATTGCTTCTTTAAGTCTGCAGCCACATCTAACTCAACTGATGTTTCTGCTACTTCTGTGGGAGATGGCTACAATTCACTTCAAAGAAAGACTATTGTCTTGAGTAAGAAATACTGTGCCACAGTGAAACTTTCATGCATAACAAATGGATGTGGTTAGGTATGCTGTATTGGTGCAGCACAAGAATAGGTGTACAGGTGTATAACAGATAAGAAACCACAGAGAATTATTAACAGCCCCTCTTGATTCATGGATTTATTTTTATTTTTTATTTAAATGTGTGATAAAAAATAATTTGTGTTATGTAACAGCTATTTTATGGAAAAACCTTGACGGTCTTCAACTGAAAGATGAACTTTGCTTATTTTTGAAATCTAATCAGCTTTCAAAGAGTGCCCATCAAAATGGTGTTCAGCTGTAACAAGACACATCTCAAAAATTGCACTCACCAAATGTTTTGTTTCAATATCTCAGTGCTAGTAGACTATTATTAAAGAGTAAAACCAATCAACTCTTGCAGAAACTACCCCAGCAGACATGGCTGGAAAGCAGCTATGTGCAATGTCTCCCATCTTGATAGTTTAAGAGAATAACCTGGTCCAACTTTAAACTGTAGGACAAATTAAAGTTTTTTATTTCATAAGCTTTCATAATTAGTTTTAGCTATAAAGATATTTTCACTCAATAAATGGCCATAGTGAACAGTTATTTGCCAAGTTTGAAGTAGATTAAGCTATCTTGAAGTAGAGATCGATTCAATTAATCTGACTAATCAGTTAGTCCTTTGTAACATTTTCTCAAAGCAATTTGGTTGTCCAAAATTACAGAATTACAGATATTTGATCAAGTAGAAAGGCATAATTGGCTGGGCTAGCACTACTGTGGTTCACAGATCACAGTCATCTATCCTTTTCGTAAAACATTTAATCACTTAAAATATACAGCACTTCATGCTTATTTAGCTCATTTGATTTCATGACTTCTTGAGTTCAGGGCTTAATGAAAGATACATTAGCTTTCTTTATGGCACTCTTTTTATATCTAGACAGGGGAGGAGATCCTGTACTACTGATGAACAGGGCAGATAACAGGGCAGCAGGAGACAATTTTAAATTTGGACCTGTCAAATTTGTGGGGCCGAAGACAAGACCAGTAGTTCCAACAGCTCTGTCTTTTCTTACATTTGATGACTTCATCTGACTGCCTCACAGAGAAGACAGCAAACCTCCCTAGCAGAAATTAGGGAACTCTCTTCTATAATTTTGGATATTTCAAGTTACCGTGGCATATGAAATACATGGAATAGACACTAATACTGTAAACAGCTCCTACAGACATCAACAATTAATTTTTCAGACAGCTGTTAGTACAGCTCCACTTTTGTTATCACATCTACTATGTTCGTCCTGCACTCTTATCTATTAGCTTTGATGAAGGCTTCCCGTACACAGTTTTTCTGAAGTGTCAAGGTTCGGATCTTATTTTATGCTCTGATTTTGAGGAAAACAAAAATAATTTGACAAAAGAGATACTGTGTAGCTCCTCCCAAATTCATTAGATGTTTATTTGAATATGTACAATTATTGTTATGTCAAAAATGGCTACAATAAATTAAATTTCCCATCCCATATCTGTAGGATCTTTTGTTTAAGATTTACATACTATGCTTTTATAAGTCCATCCCTCACAGAAATGCTCTCATTTTCTACAAGTGAGGATGCATTGCTTGTCAAAACAAGACAAAAGCTTCCATGAGCAGAAGTCACTTTACTGGAAACTATCAATGCATAACAACAAATTTGAGTTGTAAGATTTTGCAACTTTCACATCTCATGAGCAACATGACAGAAATCAGAATTACAGACAACCACTTCACTCTTATAACAGAACTCATGTGAACTGAAATGGTTTTTAATCAAACAGGCATGTAGGCTGCAAATATTCACTGAACAATGACTATTTCAATACCTCATTTACTTCTGTTAAACCCTGTTTTTGCATTTAAATAGTTATGAGTTTCCTATAATATTGGCCATATGTTAAACTAATCATTACCATTGTTTTATTTTATAAAAGCATATTTAATTTCAGTAAAGTTATGGCCTTAAACTTTCCTGCTGATTTTAGTTTTGCATGTGTAGTTAATCTGAGAAAGAAGTCTATCTATAAAGATTTTCTATTGGATTGACTTGTGTATGAATTTCAGGGAACTGAATTTTTACGTTACATGGACTGACAGGTTTTTGTCTTTTCAATCTTCATTTGCAGTCCAGAGCAATGATTCAAAAACAAAGGCTCTTTCTCCCAAGCCCTTCTAACTAGTAGAAGGATAAAAAAGTAATTATAGTCACTTAGTCTCAATTAAAATATTGTTTTAAAATAATTAAAAAGCAAAATAATATGGTTTGAAATACTTCAGATTTTATGAAAACTTTCCTAGCATTGTAATAAACACATCTTTTGACAAATTAGGCTGAGTACACTCTTAATAGGAAGGCACTGCTCCAACATTACTTTTTGACAAAGATGCAGAAAGAACTGTGGGTGCAGGGGTAATCTATTAAGACTAAAATGGCAACTCTAGCCATTAGAGCTTCAAGTTCATTGATATAATCTATATTGCCTACTCTAGACTTAGCATTATCCCCTAGAATACATGCCTGGTAAGAATTTCTTTCAGTAACAACAATAAAAATAAGGCAAATTCGTTTCATTACAGTAATATCATTTGGTCATGAGAAGACTGCACCAGTAGATTCCTTTCAGTTACCCAAGATTTCCACTCATGTAGAGGGCAAGTTCTGTGTACAAAAGGCAGAAGACAAAGAAGAGGTACCTTTTTAAAAGTATTCTATATAGGCAGATGACTATTGAATTTAAACCCTCATGGATAGTAAGGGCCGTAAAATTTAGGCAGGCTTTGAAGAAACTGGGAGCAGAATGATTGACCTGGAAACAGACATGTACAAAAGAGTGAAATTAGGAACTCTAACACAATAAAATTAAATTGCTTGGGTCAGGAGGGGGAGGAGAGAGAGACCATGCAGAAAAATCAAGGGATAATAAAAGCTGTGAAATAAGACAGAATATGTGAATAAAGGATTTCCCTGAAGATGTAGAAAGACTATAATAGTTTCTAAAGCATTATTTTAGAATGTTCTAAAGTGGGAAAGAATTAGAAATAACTAATAAGAGATCCCACCACATCTCATTTCCTTTCCTAACATAAGACCACCAAAAGACATGACATGAAACCTACCCTTCAAACAACAATAACAAAACAGATTGAAAAGAGATGAGTACTATCTGTAATAAGTCAAAAAGAACCTTTGTTTTAAGTTAAGTAGTATCAGAAGCTAACTTCAAAGAAAGGTAGTATGACTGAAATTTCAGCCTACTGGAGGACAGACTGTAGAATATTGATTTGTTAAATCCCTTATAATCTTAAATCTAGTAGCTGGAAAATCCTTCTGAAAGTCAGGAGGATTCAGAATCAGAGCATGAGACAATTTTAAGCTTTTCAGTGTCAGTCAAAGTTGGAACAATGTAAATCAGTTGTGCAGGTCATACTCATGGCCATATAGTAATAACTGGAGGGAATGAATGAACATAGGAGAAGACATCACTCCCACTGGTCAGAATAATAAGGATGTTATACTGTGGTGACAAGTCAGATGCAGATACATGTAACAAAGACACCTCAGTATGAAATATTGTGGGACCACTGCTCAGGTACCAGTTTTATGGTATAGAAGGATCAGCAGCTTTCCCCCAGTGGCCCTTACAGCGGGCATCACATGAAAACCTACTTCATCCATATCAGTCTGGTGCTTTTTGTCCCACTACTACATATCTCTGAAGCAAAATCCCAGCACTTCATCATGAAGACTAGGACACATCTAAATTCAAAGGAAACTACAAAAAACATCTGCTTTTCTATACGAAACAATATCTTGACCATCCTTGACACAGAAAGGAAGAGCTAGATTGCATGAAAACATGTGTCCATAAAGAGATGATGAATACACAAGGCTGAGGATGCAAAGAATATCTGTTTAATGTAAAGCACTTAAAGCCCTGTGCACAAGATAAGATGATGAACTTCATTCTGGCCTAGCCTGTGCCCACTGTAAATATGAATGTCGGAAGTGTGTGGGCATTTATTAATCAATCTGGAGTGCAGCCTGCAAAGAAACTGGTTTTAGGGCATAACGTATTCATGACATAGGTGCACTGGTGAAGCAATTAGATACAATACTAAAAAGATATATCCTGAGGAGTGTTCAGAGAGGTAGGAATAATCAGTTGGAGAAAAAAAAAAAAAAAAAAGCATCCTGAAAGGTAAGGAAACTGAGGAACCTTCCATTTTAGCAATTCTTAGCAGTATTGCAGGGGTTACATAATAACAAATATAGAATTGAAAAAAAATAATAATAATTAAAAAATTGTGAAGACTGCCTGACTGACTATAACTGATAGCAATGGCAAAGCTGTTTTCCAACTGTGTATGAAGGTTCATACACAGAAAAATACCTAGTTGCACTGACATATTACTTCAGATTTAAGAGTATAGATCTGTTCACACTTATATCCCGAAACACTGATGCTACAATGTAGTATTACTTTAATATTAAAGGAAAATACATTTATTGCTTGTGTTTGATCCAGCACTCTACCCTTGAGTCTTGGTTACAATTTAGATATAATAATGCTTAGACAACAGATTCAAGCCATTAATATCTATCTTTATTGAGAATAAACACTTACTGGAGCCACATGGGAACACAGTCTTTTCTAAATCATAGAATAATTTATTGTAGGATTAAACCCTGAAGGTCATCTCATTTAAACTCCTGGTGATAGCAGGGCTTTTTGTGCTAATATATTGTATTAGCATTCATAATTTCATAATACAGTGTATGTTTTCAAATTCAGACTGTTTTGTTTTGTTAGAAACTTCAGAAGAGAAAAATATGTTCTTTATTCTGATGTTTGCATAGCTGTTGCTGTTGTAATAAGGCTTAAATCCATGACTAGCTCTTCTAGATACTATAGCAACGCAAATAATAATGTTCTTCAAAGATAAATGAGCAGAGCATTCAACAGATAGTCTAGCACTCCAGTTAATGCTCTAGTTAATACTACTCTAAGTGTACCACTGGCTAACATCATAAAGGTATGCAGTAGAACTGGTTTTTTATCTCTTTAGGAAGAATAAAAGTTTACATACAAGAAAATGAATACCGCAGAAGCACTACAGTAAATAGTAAAGATAAAGAAATTGATATTTCTATGCAGTCAAATGAAACTTAATCCTCAGGTTTATTTTCAAATAAGGTATGTAATGAAATAACAGATCAAAGTTCTGGGGATACATTTTGCATCACACTAAGCTAAAAAACATTTACTTGACTTTAGCAAGTGACATCTGCTTTTAGCAAGCTATCAAATGCTATCTCACAGGAAACCTTTCAACATAAATACTTTCAACATTGGCCAAAATGTAATTATTTATACTTCCGCTATTTGTACTTTCTTTTTCTTCTCTTAGTACCAGTAGTAGTACCACCTTTTGCCTGTTTATTTTGACAAAATCAATTAAAAAGCATATTGCTTTTCTGAAACTGGATATATAAATATTTTTCCTTAATTAATATTGGTTAAACCAGCCTCTAAAGAAGGAGCATGTTCTTTTGAAAACTTGCCCTTATCCGTGCGTACATTTCAAGCATGGAAGTACTGAAGGTACTGTATGAAAGGTTTATAAATATATATATTTTAAACCCTTTCTTCCCCCAGTGTTGCTGTTAACAACAACAGAAACAAGAGCTTTTGAAAACTGTTCTACTATATCCTCTCCCCTGGACACTGATTGTGTTCATCTAATTTGTATAAGACTGACAAAAGGAGAACATGAGCCTTCTTAGACAGACTGCAGCTTGTGAAAGTAGAGCATTGTTGAACATCATTTATTAGCCACAGTAGAGAGGCACAATGAGTTTGTAAGAACATTCCCCACCCACCCACCCCAGCAGAGAAGTACACTCAACAGCCAATTAGAACAGTGAGAAACTCAAACTAAAAACACTGCTCCGCCTCGACCTCCCACCCCATACTTCTATGTCCTCCCCCCAAGCAGCATAGGGGAATGGGGGCTGCAGTCAGTCCATAATGCTTTGTCTCCACCGCTTCTTCACGGTCACTCTCTGCCCCTGTTCCATGTGGGGTCCTTCCCACGGGATGCCATCAGTCCCAAACTGATCCTGTGAGGGCTGCCCACAGGCAGCAGCTCTTCCAGAACTGCTCCAACATGGCTCCGTACCACAGGGTCCATCCGTCAGGAGCAAACTGCTCCAGCACGGGTCCCCCACGGGCGGCAGCTCCCCCCAGACCCCCTGCTCCTGTGTGGGCTCCTCTCCACGGGCTGCAGCTCTGGCCCGGGGCCTGCTCCTGCGGGGACTCTCCATGGGCCGCAGCCTCCTCCAGGCCACATCCACCTGCTCCACCGGGGGCTCCTCCACAGGCTGCAGCGTGGAGATCTGCTCCATGTGGGACCCATGGGCTGCAGGGGGACAGCCTGCTCCACCAGGGGCCTCTCCACAGGCTGCAGGGGAACTTCAGCCTGGAGTACCTCCTACCCTCCTTTTTCACCAACCTTGGGGGCTGCAGAGCTGGTTCTCACTCCTCTCTCCCAGCTGCTGTTGTGCAGCAGTCCTGTTTCCCACCCCCACCTCTGTCTTAAATCTGCTCTCACAAAGGTGCAAATAACCTCGCTTATTGGCTCAGCTCTGGCCAGCAGCAGGTCCCTTTGGAGCCGGCTGAAACTGGCTCTGATGTGACATGGGGCAGCTGCTGGGCTCTGCTCACAGAGGCCACCCCTGCAGCCCCCCTGCTACCAAAACTTTGCCAAATAAACCCAATGCAATATTATAGACACAAACTCAGGAGAAAAAAAAATAATAACAACAAAAACTCTATATATAGACCCCTGGGAATAGAGAGCAGCATCAAGTGGTTCTCAATTAGCATATATTCCCTATTTTCCTCACAGACAGACTGATACGTGCCAAGGTCTGCAAAAATGCACCAGTGCTCTTGAACGTTTTAAAGTGAGGCTGAAAGTGAGGTAGAAAAACAAGAATGGAAAGCCTTGCTCAGGAAGAAATTAAAGAACTTTTACAGTTCCACATTTTAGTGCTGGCTTATCTTAACAAACAGGACCACATGGGCAGAGCTGACCAGATAGTTCATCATGCAGAGCCATATCAGCTTCCAAAAAGGGAAGAAAGCAGATGCAAGTGATCATGACAGAAAATGAGAAACTGTAGTTAGTAAAATGCTGCCTGACAGCAGGTGGCCGTAAGCTGTCTTTACATATCTTTTTTTTTTTTTTTTTAGTCTAATGCTGTTCCAAAGGCAAGTTTTCCCAAGAGGAATAACTGTTCAAATCCATGAAAAGAAATGGAACTACCAAGAAAAAACAGATTCAGCGTCGTAGTGACCTGTTAAAACAGATTTCAGTGGTCATGACAGAAATTTACTCACAAGAAAATATCATCTAATACATATGATACACCAAATACATATGATACACCAAAATCAGGATATCATTTCTGACATATGAGATTAGCCTCTGGATAATTACATGAACACCTAAGTTAAAGATTTAAAATTTACCTGCAATTGGCTAGAACCAGCTATTGCCAATTGTTTAAATATATTATACATACTTTCCTGAGTCAATTAAATTTGTCTATAAATTCTCACATCTTAAAAAAAATACTTATTTAACTTACTTGACAGAACTCTTTCTCATGGTGAGGAAATAAAGACAGGACTCTTTGATGTTAGGACTAGTTAAAATAAATTTTTCCTCATACCAACATACCTCCATCACATTCCACATACCTCTTTTCATTCTGATTTTTAGCATGAGAAAAAAAAATCTGTAGCAAGTAAAGCTTAAAAAAAAAAAAAAAAAAAAAAAACAACTTCCAAGGTCCTCACTCCCCAACCTGGTATTTAAGTAGCATTTTATGAAAGTTTTTTTTTTTTTTTTTTCCCTCCAAATGAAGAGAAGTGCTCAACTTTTTGAATTTATAAACAAATAACATTTTTTTCTCCATATGTTCAGTGTTTCTAGTATATAACAAAAGCAAGATATTATCACGGTGGTACTAAGTAAGGACAAGAAATAGGGGTCTTTTATATTGTCCTTAGCTTTAACTATATACACACACCACACGGTGAAAAATCCAGTTGCAAGAAATAGTTACAGAAGACATATTAGTAAAATTGGGAAGTTTTCCATATGTTCCTTTAACTCCAGTTTCTTCATGGCCTATTTGAAACAGTCTTTTAAAGGCAAGAAGGTAGTCAGGTCTTCATAAGGGAAAAATATCCCAATGAGGTAACAATTGTGAAAACAAAATGGTAAGAATTATTGAGAATAGAAAAAACACAGAGAAGGAAAAATAATTTTAAATGAGAACTTTTCATTAGAAAGCTTATCATATAGTAAGTAAACTGTCTACTGAAACTTTTTTCATCAGTGATGTAAGCTTTATTTCACTTTTCAGCAATATACCCAAAGTAATGCCGCTACAACAAAGTTCAGGTTAAACAATTGGAATTAGGTTAAAGTTCATTATAGTGAGGGAAAAAAATACACACCACAGCAAGCCTAAGTTCTCCCACAGCTTTATTGAGCATAAATCACTGAACAGCCATCCAATGTGTTGGATGCTAACTGCTTATTAGTTTGAAAACAACTGAGTTTTGCCTGGTTTACATAACTTCCAGAGTTTATGCACCATTTACAGGTGTGCATAGGTATTCATTAAGATGTTTTGATTCTACAGTAACAGTTTTGTATCAGGAGAAAATTCTAATCTACCTTTGTCACTTCTCATATATTCCTCAAGACCCAACTGAAAATGAAAGCTCATCCCAGAGCATAAATAGATGTTTCTGTTCTTTAAGATTCCTCCACTTACAGAGATCATCAATAAACATGGTTACACAACAGTGAAAGATCCAAATAATACAGCCTTTGTTTGCATTGTTAATCTTACTGTGAAAAAAAGAGCTAATCATTTTCCAGCCTTGCTTGTGCTCTGAAACATTGCCAGTCTGTTCTACATATCTCTGCTGACGAATGTGTATGTGCTCATTTGGATTTCATTTATAAGACAAATGCTTTCCAGTGCACTATCATGCACATGCTGCTCTATTCAGAGTGGTCTCACCCTAAGAGAAATCAGATGCTTATTTGTCATTATTCATAACTCTTTATTCATTGGAAAACACCAGCCAAAGGGCAGAGTAAATCAATACACATATTTCAATGCTGCTGCAACCAGACATCTTTTGGTACCCAAACAGTATTACTTTAAAGCTCATACCTTATGGTACATTGGATCAGGCAAATAATACAACTAATCTAAATATATTAACTAGAAGACAGCTTTCCTTAGCAAATAAGCCAAGAACATGCAAAAGACTCTTCCAAAATGCTCTGAAGAATGACTGTGCAACAGTTGGCAATGTCAGACAATGGAAGAGTTTGTTCTTTCGTAATTTCATAGCACTGCTGAGGTTTTCTCAGCTAAATACCTCCCTGTTTAAAACAAGGTAGTCAGGAATTCAGTCTGATTATTTAACCCTTGTATTCCTATAGGTCCAACAAAAGCAGTGAAAATGAAAGATTTTCTCAGAATAAGAACACTAAATTTTTTCTAGATGTACCCTCTTCACTCAGGAAGAAGGCAAAGAGTCCAACAGGAAAGCCTAGCAAATCCAAGGTAGAACAAACACAGTAAATATCAGTAGAAAACTAATTGCATTACCTTTTTTCAGTTTTAGCCCCCTGGTGCTTTAAAAGACCTCCTTTCTAAACTAAATGCAATATGAGGAAATAAAAGGTTGTTATGGTTTAATCCATCAGGCAGCTAAGCATCACACAGCTCACTGATGTCCACACCCTCCTACCCTGGCATGTGGGAAGAGAACTGGACAGAAAAAAGCAAGAACTTCAGTGCTGAAGTAAGGACAGTTTAATAAAGAAAAAAAGGGGGAGGGGTAAGAATTATCAAATTATGTACAACACTGAGCATGATGCCATATGGTATGTGACATCCCTTTGGTCAGTCTGAGTCACCTGTCCTGTGTCCCCTCCCAGCTCCTGGTGTACCCTCAGTCTCCTTGCTGGCAGGGCAGCACGAGAAGCAAGCAAGTCCTTGACTCTGTGACAACCAAAACATCAGTGTGTTATCGACTTTATTCTCATCATAAATCCAAAAACAGAACCATACCAGCTACTAGGAAGAAAATCATCCCAGACAAAACCAAGTCGCAGGTTTCCCTAGGACTACAGACTCCTCATCAGCATCTCTGCCAACCTCTATTCTACATTTCACTTTATGACAGTCTTCCTTTTATGGCTTCTCAGTTTTTATCTGACCCTATACTCCTTCATTTCATTTGTCTCCTCCTTCTTATAGAAATGAGCAGATACTGCAATTTGCTTGCTCTTCTTCAGAGAGCTATAAAAGCAAGTGTTTTGTTCCCAGTATGTCCTGCTAGCAATTCACAGACTCCTGTGATTGCTGGGCTACACAAATGATAGAGTCCTTCTGTTCTGAGCAGGTTACAACAATGATTTGAATTTGGTCTCTCACAGATTTTATTAAATTAAAAAGAGATAGATGAAGCAATAACCAACCCCTGGCTTCCATCCTCACCTCTGACAGCTGTCACCGTCCTCAAGGCAGGAGGGTCATGAACAGATAGTTTTTCAAAGTATCTTAGTAAGCTAAACTGAGCTTGGATTTTAAGGTTTTCAAATGATTTCAAGGAGGCAGGGAATATATCTGGAATAATATTATTCAGTAAACTAGCCAGCTGAGAAAGAAATATAAAGAAAATTGAAAACAGCAGGGAACAAAAGCATTGAGTCTTCTGAATATGAACTGTGATAATAATTCTCTCAATTAGAAACTGTTCATAATCAAAAGCATGCTATGTTAGATTAACTATAAAGTTATAAAACATTAGAGAATTTGGACTCTGAACTATGAAGAGCATGGTGAATGTTATCTAATTAGTGATGGATATAATTCTGAAAGTCCAAGCTCTTCCAATTCTTGAAAGAAGACAATGTTCAAAATGTTAGAGAATCAGTAGGCTTTTATCTTAAGGATCAAGTAACCTAGTTTTGTATTAATTAAAATTATAACTGCACTCTCCAGTGGACTCACTATAAGTGAGGTTATATAGAAAGCATTTCATTGTGGTTGTTAATGGAAAAGCATATTCTTTCTCCTCAGCTTCACAGGACTGCTGGCTGTGCATGAGAACAATTTCCAGTGGAAATAGTTTTAATGCTAGTCCTAGGTCTTTTTGAAGAAGAAAAACCTGCTTTATTCCAGACAATCATGCTATGGAAAAAAAATATATATATATACCATTCCCTTCTCCATTTTGGACATATCTTACATGGAAAACCCTTTCCTGGATTCAGCTACAGTCCTCCAGATATTACTGAAAATCTCTTGTGCTTTGAGAAAACCTCCATCACTACACTTGTTTTTTTTTCCTTCACCAGTGATTGGAAAACGTTTTATGTCAGACAAGAAACAGGAGGCGGAAGTATCTTTAAATACTATTTTGAATCCCAGAGCAGCTGGAAATTGCTCCTACACAATAGCCAAGCTATGTTATTGCCCAGGTCTACAACAACTAAATTTCCCATATCCAACAGTGGTACATCACTGCCTTTGCAGTCTTCAGGAACATCCATGCAAGGTCATACAAACAGCCCAAACATAGTAAGCTACAGGGATTTTGCACTAAAAATAGTGCAGCACAAGTACTCTAGTATTTGGATACTAAAGAGAGAAACACAACGATCATAGACCCATGTAAGATTGCACCATGCTGTAATCTGAACAGCAACAGCATAGACACAGCAAATACAAGTGGCATGGTAGCAACCTCATTCAGCCTCCACTGAGAACCAGGGGAATATGAAGTTCTCCTTTTAATATCAGTTAGAAGAGGAAATAAATAACATTATTACTACATGTCCCTCAGTGGTATGGGGCTCACAGAAGATGAACTTATTGATAACACCAGCAGAAAAACAATTAATTCAGACTATACTGCTGAAATATAAACAAAAGTGAAGAGCTACTGGAGCCCTGAGTGAGAATTAAAAAACCAAACCAAACCAAACGAAAAAAACCACACTAAAGTAGATTTCCTGTAGTGTTATAACCAGGACTGAAAAAGTTACGTTTTTTTGTTGTTGTTGATGTTTTGGTTTGTTTTTTTGTTTGTTTGTTTGTTCCCCTCAAAACTTCACAGGAAGTTGAGGGACTCCAGGCTGAAGTTCCCCTGCAGCCTGTAGAGAGAGGTCCCTGGTGGAGCAGGCTGTCCCCCTGCAGCCCATGGGTCCCACACAGAGCAGCTCTCCACGCTGCAGCCTGTGGAGGAGCCCCCGGTGGAGCAGGTGGGTGTGGCCTGGAGGAGGCTGCGGCCCATGGAGAGCCCCCACAGGAGCAGGCCCCGGGCCGGAGCTGCAGCCCATGGAGAGGAGCCCACGCAGGAGCAGGGGCTCTGGGGGGAGCTGCCACCCGTGGGGCACCCGTGCTGGAGCAGTTTGCTCCTGAGGGATGGACCCCATGCGGGAGCAGTTCTGGAAGAGCTGCTGCCTGTGGGAAAGCCCATGTGGGATCAGTTTGGAAAGGATGACATCCCATGGGAGGGACCCTACATGGAACAGGGGCAGAGAGTGACCATGAAGGAGCAGTGGAGACAAAGTGCTATAGGCTGGCCACAACCCCCCTTCCCCTGTACCGCTCAGAGGAAGAGGGTGGATAGGGGGAAGGTGGTTTTTTTTTGTTTGTGTTTTGTTTCTCACTTCTCTAGCTTTTTAGCAATAAGCAATAAGTTTTATTAATCTCCCTTTGCTGAGTTTGTTTTGCCCCTGATGATAACTCTTGAATGATCTCCTTGTCCTTATCTTTACCCTTGAGCCCTTTGCATCATATTTTCTCCCTTTTTCCCTTTGAGGAGGTGGAGTGAAATAGTGGTTGTGGTAGAGCTCAGGTCGGCAGCTGAGTAAAACCACCACAATGATACACAGGTCTACTTCACTACTTAAACCTTGAGGACATGAAGTCATGTTGTTCTTAAATCAGGATTTGCAGAATATTTGTTTTCCACGTTTTTGGATGAAAAGATACCTATTTTCAAATGCTCACATGCATGCTGCATTCTCTCTCTGCTAGCTCTACTTGTGTGGGAGTCCAGCTCTTTCTCTCATTGATGTTACAGCAGACAACACTTACTGCCACTAAATCACTGTGATATTATCTTAGCCAAATTTCTTTAGAATTGAACAAAAATAGGCATCATTTGTTATTAGTATTATGGCAGTTTGTCCCAAGTTTGAGAATAAGTTATATAAAATTTAAAGGTCTTGTGGTTAAAGTCATTCATAACATTCTATTGTAAAGTAAAAGCCAATTAAGGAATTTTATTCAGATTTCTATATTTAAGCAAAGTAATATAAATATTTAGGAGACTAAGACTAGTTGTGGTCTTTCTGTACTTCCCTTCTCCACTACCTTGATTTTCTTCCTTTAAACAAAACTGGTTGAAGTGTTGTCACAGATGAGCTTTCTTTACTTGTTCAATGTTACTGCATGAAGTCTTCAATATGAAGCTCAGTGGCATGCAAGTTACTCTTGCATATGCAAACACAATAGATTATTGGAAATCATGAACAGCTGTCTGGGACAGCGATTCAAAGGGAAGATACATTAATTGAGATACCAAATTCAACCACTAGTTTATTGCCATATTTACAAATAAGTTGTGCTGTCAAAAAAAAAAAAGTCCCTGCTTGAGCAGGTTTTTCATTCAAAGTTGGCCACAGTAAATCTCAAACAAACTGTCTTAATTCAAATATGAAAGCAACTTCCACGTGAAGTCTCAAATAAAACACTTAGACATTGGGTAACAAGAAAAGACATATTAGTGAACTTGAATACTACAGACTAATATCTACTGTCTTCTTTTGTTACTTGCTGTTATAGAAGTATAGCACGGAAAGGAATATAGTGAAGTTCAAATTGCTTAATGCAAGAGCAGCTGATACAAGGCATAAACACACTTTATCAAGGGATAATAAGTGATTGTTGAGCTTTTCCCCTCATCCCCTATAGACACCAACTCAGTGCAGCCAGCTGCCTGTGCTAACACAAAAATCAACTCAAGGATAGTATCACATATAGTATCCATTTTCCACCACTACTTACCTGAATATACATTCACAGCTGCTACCCTTTGATGCTACTAATATGAGTAGTAGCTTGAGTGAGCTTAAGTTACAGAAAGTTAGAAGTAAGTTCCGGAAGTCAGAAACTTTTGAGAAGTGCTACTAAAGATAAAGGTATGTTTTCTTGGAGGTTAAATACCTTAGCACGTTCAGTGATATTCAGCACTGACAACATCCAAGTTCCTCCCACAGTATCCTAAGAGGTTATTGTTTCTGAGAGATTGTGAGAAGTCAGGAAAGTTGACCTTGGTCTTCAGTGGAAAAGTAGCATTGTCAGAAAGGTAGACTCCCGTACAGTGCCTGTGGATAAGAGTCATCAGAACTTAGCATTAACAAGGATGAAAACAGACAACTTTACTTTCCCTATAAAACATTAAATTTCTCTGCAGAAGTACTTCAGCCAGGGAAAGACCAGGCAAATAAGCTTTTTTTTTTTTTTTTTTAAACCAAGAAAGCAATTTCACCTTCCAAAATAGAAGAGCCAAGAAAGACAAAGACCACCAAACGTTACAGAAGCATAGGCACAGAAATGTCTAGGTTACAATGAAGCTTGAGAAAATATGATGTCCATTTTATTCTATATAAATATTTTATATATTTTATTTATATATAATATATAAATTTCATCAGTAGTTTCTTCTGAAGAAGTATAGTAGAACACACGCTTTAGTTATAGTGATGCAGCACACCATTTCAGAAATTTCTGTGTGATGATGCAAAATACATAGCAACGTAGCAAAGGGGTGGCCACACACTAAAATAGAAAAATTATTCTTTCAGGTACACCTACTCTCACACTTGGCAAGCTACAGAATTAACATACTTTGCCCAAAGCTTGCTTCTAGACCTTTCTAACACCTCCCATGTCTGTTTTAGATAGCCTGACCTAGCCACAACACCTGCTCTACTCAAGTCTCACAGCTGAGAATACTGTTGCATCAACAGCAAGAAGGTGCCGGAGGCTATACAGCAGGGACCATGATATGTTCAATGCTCAAAAATGAGGATTTGTCTGTATTTTCAGTACCACATTTGGCTTTGGGAAACTAGACAAGGTGGCATGTCAAAATAAATTGCGCAATTGCATTCTTTAAAGATCAAAGAATGTCTGAAAAAAATCACTGGCTAGTTTCCTCCAGATTATGAGCATATCATTCAGGTCACTACCTTCAAAACTGTTGTTTCATTTTGACAATATACCCAGGCACGTTACTAGAACCAAACTGTTTAAGCTTTTCAAAAGCAAGACCACAACTCTGGATAACAGAATGAACTTCTTGAAATTGAATGTAACCCCTGCAGTGTGCCTACAGAATTTAACAGTTAAGTAGCTCAGCTTCGAGTTTCTCTTTAGGTCTCCCAGCACTGATGGTTAAATGTGATAGTATGCAACAACTGTTAAATGGAAGGAGGCAGTGTAGGTTCTATAGTGGTCCATTATGAGATAGTTGATGACCATGTGATTGTGAATGGAAGATCGCTATAAATACTGCCCACATCAATATTTGAGATAACTAAAGGGACACTAGACATTACTGGATTCTACAGCTAAGTTACCAAACTGCAACAGCCTACAGTGCTAATAGTACACACACTTTGCTCATCTGCTTAATGAAAGCAGCAGTCATGCTGAACACTGACATATAAACTGATTTTATGTTGAATTGCTGCCCTGAGGTGTTTATTACTTTTTTTTTTTTTTTGGAAATTAAAGCCATATTAGAATTTATTCAGTCAATTGATTGTGATGTCAACAAAGCAAAGTTTTGTAGTCTATTCCATGTTTCACAGTAACCAAAGTCACGAGACATTGCAAGCAGAATGAGACAACATTGTTTTCCCTCATTCATAATCACACTAAGCTGCCTTCAAATCTGAATTTAGAAAGAAACACTGCTCACCCCCTAGGTACAACTAAAAAAGCTTCTGAGACAGTTGTCCATCAACCAAGGCAGTCAAGTCTAAAGCAGGCTACATTCTAAACCCTTTTTTCCTCCAAATCACAGAGTTACCCTACGTTGTCATGTTTGGCACAATTGTTCCCTACTGAGAAAAGAACTGAAGTAAGTAGCTCTAAACTAAGGTGTATGATCTCCCTGACTAAGGAAAACAATGACTGCTCTCCGCTTGCTTAAGGGGTCTCTGTCTGGCACAAGTAGACCTTCAGAGACATACCTAATTTTAAAGAGAAAAGTGAATGGCATACTCCAGAGGTATCACAGGTTCTGGCCTACATCTTGTCTAGAGTAACTCATTCTTTCTAACATGATTCATTCACAAAGCTGATCTGCCTGCTCCAAGGATCTAAAATCTAGCCCCTGTGAAGCCTAGCTGCATAACCTCATCTCAGATTACAGAGGAAACTGAAAAGCTCTGAGAAGTCACACAATAGAAAAGGTAAAGTCACAAACTTAAATTGAGATAGCGGTCATATATACCTCAAAGACTGAAGATAAACACTAACATGGAAATATAAAAAATCCTACATGGAAAATAATTACTTTAATCTTCTTTGATGAATTCAGTGAAACATAGCAACACAACATCAAGGGATCCACTTCTGACTTCATAATATTATTTTAACTTTTGACCCATTTGTGTCAGACATATTATAAAATATTTCACTTCCTACCCTAAACCTGTCTTGTATGCCTTGGCACCACTGCAATGAGAATATTTCATGTTTTTGCTTTAAATCAGACAGACTTTTGCTATATCTGGAAAACAGGTAGGCAGGGTTTATTTCACAAATCTATGTAGCTATAAGACTAAGAGATGAACACACCTGTACTGAACCAACATTTTCATAACAGTGAGAAAAAAATAGTAACCACAAATACCATGCAGGACTGTTTTCACAGAATGGTTGAAGTAATGACCTGTGGAACTCTGGTCCAACATCCCTCCTTAAGCAGGGACACCTAGAGCAGGTTGCCCAGGACCATGTCCAGATGGCTTTTGAGAATCTCCAGGGGGGAGAGACTCCACAGCCTCTTTGGACAACCTCTGTCAGTGCTCTGTCACTTGCACAGGAAGGTGCTTCCCAATGTTTAGACAGAGCCTCCTGTGTTCCAGTTAATACCCATTGCCTCTTGTCCTGTCACTGGCCACCACTGAGAAGAGCCTGGCTCCATTCTCTTTACACCGTCCCTTCAGGTATTTATAAACACTGATAATATCCACCCCCTCAAGCCTCCTCTTCTCCAGGCTGAACAGTCCCAGCTCCCTCAGCCTCTCCTCATAGGTGAGGTTCTCCGGTGCCTTCATCACCTTGGCAGCCCTATATTGCACTCTCTCCAGTATGTCCATGTCTCTCTTGTACTAGAAGGCCCAGAACTGGATATGGTACTACAGGTGAAGCCTCACCAACACAGAATTTCAACCTAGAAATAAAGATAGAACAAAATTTAGTACAGTGTACACTGCAGTACAGTGTGGACATGTGCTAGTAACATTGATTTCACAGTCCTGGTGCTGGTGAGTCATAGCTTGCATTATTCCAGGTCTCTGGTCAGCCCAGTAGCTGCCTGGAATTTTCCTATCAATCTTTAGATCTGAGAAGTAGATTAGTGCCTATATATCTTATAGTAGCACTTCCCATGAGGGTTAACAGTACAAAATTTATTTTATTTATATTTACCTCTGCGGGGAGGAAAAAAAAAAACAAAAACCAAAACAACGCAACACATTATGTCATACAATTGTGCCTGTGTGCAAGCATATCCCAGTCATAAACATCCCATCTTGCCATCTCTTTTCCCTTGCTCCCTAGCAGCAGTAGTACAGGTTACAAAAGGAAATCAGCATCTTCCTAAGTAACTGAGGTTTAGCCTAGACTCATAGTGCAATGACTCTCCATCATCCTTTGATGTAGGCATTCAAATGTGGTGAGCAGCTCCCAGATACCAGAAGTAGATTTCTGGGAGAAAGGAGAAGTTGCCAGTTAAAGGCTTAATGAGACAACTTGGCAGGAAGTGAGCAGGATCATCAAGGGAAAGAGGTGGCTGATCTCATTAGGCTCTACACCAAATGCAAACAGGCCTTATGTTAGCCCCAGCCAGACTAGAAGTACAGGACACAAAGGCTCCTTGCAGTGCCGCAGTGTTGGCATCAACCACAGTAAAGATACTGCAATCACCTCGAGCACACCACAGGAAAAGGCCTTCCTGTTGATAAAGAACCCGTGCTGGCCTCAGGGACTGGGTTGCCTCCTTGAGACTAATGGACAAGCCAGTACGTTCCTCCATGTATGCATACTCCTGCATCACACACCTCTAACATGGAAACAAATGTGCTGGCAGAATCTGTACATAGACATACCTGGTACATGTCATTCATTACCAGCATAAAATCAGTCTTATGAGCAATTAACCATCTCAGGGTGAAAGCTAGCGACTAGCTATACACCATATAACTTCACACAACATAACTACAATATGTAGACATTTTTTGAAGAGAAGCAACATGAGCTGTTATTTGGAGTATTGCGTACACAGTGCTACATTGAAGCACTTTAAATTAAAGCATGCCATTACCTCTCACCATTTAAATACATTTTTTAGTTAGTGGGAGGACAGACTCCCTCTAAAAGGGCCAATTAGGACAAGGTAAATCACAACATTATGATCCATCAACCAGCAGACAGAATAACTGGACAGAAAAATCCACTCCCTTATGACCCCATTGGGCTCCTCACAGAGGACATGGGGATGCAGAGCACATGTAAAAAACATACTGGAATGTCTTTTCCCTTTTGTGTAACTACCCAAAATAACTTGGTAGTGCTATTCTGATAGAAAACCTGTTTACTGTCGTCAACCACATGCTGCCTTGTGTGTATCCTCATGTCCCACTAATGGTTCCAATGCACTCACCTTTCAAAAGAGTTCCTTTACAGTTAAAACTACTTTTACAACGCTCAGGACTCACCAAGAACCCCCAATATTGCTTCCAGGTATCCTACTCCTCAAAAGTAGGAGTTATGTGGAGCAGTACAAGGTTAATTTTTCCCAGCTGAATCACTTGGCTACAGCAGATAAATCCAGCTATAACCTCCCATAGAGTTTTAGAAGAGAAATTAGCTAATTATTATATTGTTAATCAAGCCTACTAGCATTTCAGAAGATGAGAGAAGCAGAGTTGCTGTGACTTTTTAAGTTCTGAATGTTTTCAGAGACAATTACCATAGAAGGGTGCTTCTATTGAGCAATTCAAAAAATAAAAATGTCAGGGCAACACACTAAAATCAGAGCAAGTAACATCAATTACCCTTTCTTACTTTCTATGTAACATTTCAAGAAAATCAAAACAAACGTTGTATTACCCTTCACTACTTTTTCTATGTTCATCAGGCAAAACAATGAATCAGACCCATAGGTTAGCTAAGGATCAAGACCAGTAGGAAAGAACCCTACCTACAGTAGAGTTAAAAACAAAGTAAGGAAGCCCAGGCCAGATATTAAATGGAGCCACTAGCCTGATGGGCAGACTGAGTGGTGGGGTGAGAATCCCAGGTGATAGTGGTTAGGACAATTAAGGCTAATTAGTGCCCACAGGTCCCTGATGTCTAATTGGTACAAAAAAGAAGGCAAATACTTAAAACAAAATTAAAAAGCTTTTCATGTTTAATTTTGTGAAAGGTTATAAAGAAAATTATTTGATCTTTAAAATGTTTTCAAAGAGTCTTTAGCTTGGTAAGGATTTATGTCTATGTACCCCCCCAAAAAAAAAGTATACAGATTGAGATAATATCAATCTTGTGTTTGAATATATGTATGCAAATATATTCTTTTGATAATGAACTCTGGAAATCACATTACAAATGAGGGCAAGAGGAAAAGAACAGGTTACTATTTGAAAACAAAAGTTAATTTCCCTTGTATGTGCCATGCCTTTGAAAGCAAACGTGGATTTTCAGCAGCAGAATTTGAAATTGGGCCATATGAAACCAACCAACCAAACAAACAAAAATACAACGTTTTGCTGCACAGATCCTTATCTGGTTTAATGCCTGACACCATCTTCAGAAAAGTTTACAATTAAGAACATAGCCATTTACTGTGCTATGTTGGTGCTTACATACACTAGTTTTTCACATATCAATAAAAACAGTGTAAAAAAGACATGGACCAGTTAGAGCAGGTCCAGAGGAAGGCCACAAAAATAATCAGCTCTCTTATGAAGGAGAGGCTGAGAGAGCTGGGGTCGTTCAGCCTAGAGAAGGCTGAATAGAAGGCTTCAGGGAATTCTTGTTGTGGCCTTCCAGTACTTAAAGGGGGCCTATGGGAAAGATGGGGAGGAACTTTTTGGGGAGTGTAGTGATAGGACAAGGAGTAACAACTTTAAACTGAAAGATGGTAAATTTAAATTAGATATAGCGAAGAAATTCTTCATGATGAGGGTGGTGAGACATTGGAACAGATTGCTCAGAGAACCTGTGGATGCCCCAAGGTGTTCAAAGCCAGGCTGGATGGGGCTTTGAGCAACCTAGTCTAGTAGAAGGTGTCCCTGCCCATGGCTGGAGAATGGAGGTGGAACTAGATCTTTAAGATTCCTTCCAACCCAAAGCATTCTGTGATTCTGATTGTGGTGAAGTAGCAGAAATACATACCCAATTTATAAAACTGGTGTCTAGAGTGTTTCATTTAACACACTTAAACCTGGAAAATGCATGAAGCTAACGCAAGCAGTGAAAAAAAAAAAAAAAAAAAAGGAGCAAATGCCGTATTGAGAGCTGTGAGATAAAGCATTAGGCAGACTTTGTGTTTCAGAGAAGACCCTCTATTTTTGTTAAAAAAAAAATAAAAAAGGCTGAATCAAAGCTGAAAGGACTGCTAACAAACACCCAAACACCACCAACTGGTGTCATACTGAAAAACATAAGAACCGGTGGTTGAAATCTTGCTGTTAAAAGCATAAGCATGCTTCACATGGAAGAGTATTTTAGCAACAATAAACTATTTTTAAAGCCAGTTTTACACCCCACCCCCCACATACACACAATCTGTACATGAGTATCATGCAAGTGTATGAAAAAATGTTCTGGATATATTTAATACTAAGTGTACAATAAAACAATAAAAGAAAATCCAAACTACATCTGGAGGACCAATGACACAAACAAATGTAGAACAGCATAAATTTTGCAATGTCATGTCAGTCATGATAGAGAAATCAATACATCTGAATAGTCCATTGAAATTAATTTAAATCTTTAATGATGCATATAAAAATTTCATAAAAGACCCATTTATCAGAATAAAGTTTAGAAGTCAGCTGTACTTTTATGAGTGGGGAATGAAGCAGAAATATGCTTAAATGCTACAGAGTGAATAAAATTATAAAACACTCCTTAAATTCACCACATTCATTTTTATTTAACTTTTGAACTATTCAAAATATTTTATAAAGTTTAAATGTATTTATATTGCTCATTTAAAATATAATTTTAGTTTCCTGAAGTATTGTGGCAATGCCACTGAATTTTAGTATTAATTGTTTACGATAATATTGACTCTGATGGTATTAAATATTCTCTTTTGAAGCTTCTGAATTGAAGTTTTTTTAAACAATTTGAAACCTATAGGATGATATTTTCTTTAGAAGAAATACTGAAATTCCACTCTGTCTGGAATATAATTTCCCTTTGAAACCTGTGTACTATTTAAGATACAGCAAAGGCTCTTATGTTCATGTTGTCACAGATGTTCCCCACATGGAAAACACTGATGAGACTTTTCAAATCCTATTCACATCAGCATTCAGAATGTATGAGTTTGTTCCTGATGTGAATAATTTGCAATAAGAAGCCTAGAATCAAGGTAAATGGAACGCTTTCAGAAGTGATTTTTAATAGTCAATCTAAATAACATCAGGACCTATGTCAGCAATACACATTATCATCTAATCATCTTTTAATCATAAATAGTTTGGCTATTTCTTACCTGCAGCAGGAACATACAAATACATACATACATATAATTGCCATTTTAAAAAAAAATGGAAGTTCTTTCAGCTTTCTCCCGCTGTTATTTCTTTTTACTATCGTAGTTCCTAGGAATTAGAGGTCCATGTTGCTATTACCCTAAAATGAGTCCAGCATGAATTCAGAAAGATCAGCATAAAAGTAAAATGAGAGTAAATATCTGTAATGTAAAATAGACTGTTATCTTTTTTTTTTCTTCCAAACTAAAATTCTGTCCCAAGTTCAATTTACAAACAAGAAACTTAAATCACTTTTTAATAATCAAGTTTATGGTATGGTGATGTAAGTTTTGAAAAAAAATTATCACAAAGGTGAACTTATTTCCAAACTCCTTAGAGTATTCAGGTAACAAGTGAATTGCAAGTAGTTTTTTGGTGATTTTTTTTTTTTGATTGTCATGTCCTATATCAACCTAAAGAACAAGAGCATTGTTTTTACATGAATTACATTCCAGACCTAATGAATTATAATCCCCATTCTCTTCAGAAGCTCTTCCTGCCTTCAGGTGTCTGTTGGTATATTATGTCTTTTCTAATTTATTTTATTTAATGCTTCAGTTTGAGAACAGCATAAACTAACTTTAAAAGTATCAATATATAGCATACTGAATTTCTTATAAATGTAGGTACCATTCCCAAACAGAGTGACCTGTTACCTCATAAGCTTTTCCATTTCCCATTATACATTTGGACTGTCTGACCTGAGTATTGATTTATAGTTTGCCCTATTTTACCACATCTGCTCATTTCCAACTTAAGTACAACTTTGGAGTGCAGAAGTCTTAAATTCTACATGTCTTTTATAGAGATTATAGAGATATGTCCTTGAAAATAATCTGCTTACTTCAAATTTACAAACACAAATTGAGTGCCATGATCCTTGACAACACCTGGAGATCAACAGCCAGTAGAAGAATGATACCTGAAAGAGCAAATTGTGATTTCATCATGGATGGATCTAATTCACAGGTCTGGCTGAACACATGCACACATGCTCACATGCACATGCACATGCACACACACACACACACCTCAAGCAGAGTTTGGGAGAACATTGTGACAGGGCTGTTTGCCACCATGTGGAAGAGAGTCTGAGGTGGGCCCACTATCTCCTGGGCTGGTCCACTGCCAAAGGTCAGTGTGGTATCATGTGTCCATCCGCTCGTCCATCCATCTGTCCATCTGTCCCTCTTCCCCTTGCGCCCCCCCCCCCCCTTCCCCATCCTGGCGTACTCTACCATCTCAAAGGAATCAGGGCAGGGCTCAGGTGATGGCTCAGATTGTGATCCCTATGTGTGCGAACATGAGTGGAAATGTATGAGCAGTTTTCCCTAGCAGCCCTCATTTGTCCCACTTAATTAATTGAACTTATTATGTCACATTATTTCGTGTTACTTTCCTTTCCCCTGTTAGCATATGATATTTTTCCCTTGATTTCCTTCAGTAGCTTGAACCTTTTCCTGTTTACAGTATCTGTTATGCTTTAAAATACAGATTTCAAGCAGGTACTACAGATTCATGATGACAGCTACAGCTTTCTTCTTTTCATCTGTCATCAAAATCCTCAAAATGTCCTTTGCATCCAATAAAGATGCAATATTGACATGACTTGATTAAGCCTATGCAGTGTTTTATAATTTTCCCTTTACTCCATTGCAAATTTGCAATGCCCTGTATAAATAACTGGCAGGACATGTACAAAAGTTTTAGTTTAACACTTCCAAGGAAGAATCTTCCATTTTAATTTAACTCAAAACATAAACCAGGCCATACAATCAACATTCAGCACTGCAACTGTAAGCCAGTTCTATACCTCTAGCCATGACAAATTAATGCACAGACTGAGGAATCTGGGAGTTAAAAACACTTAATGTAAATAGCTTTTGATTTTTTCTATGTTCTTGGGGACATGCTTGGCAAGATCTAGGCTTTCTTCCAAACATTTTTCTATACTTGACTTCTCTCCAATATGCATTCCTCATTTTTAACAGTTCAGTGCATCAGTTACACAAAACTTCCAGGAAACTACATAATTCAGTAGGATTAAATAAGCACCCAAAATCATCTGAAAGATGGATATAGATTACAGTGTAATAGGTTCCTCAAGGCAAATTTTTGTGGACTACAAAGATCTTGTGGCTGCCATTGTGTTTGCTAATGGTCCTGGCTGCCTTCCACGTGTCAATGTCCAGGCATAGAGACAATGGTTGCTTTTTTATTATTATTATTATTTTTTCCAGGCAGGGTTTGGAAACAGAGTGTTGGAGTTTAGAGATTGTATTTAGCTAGGACTATCCCTTTTTTTGGTGGGGGCGGAGGCGGGAGTCCCTTCTCTCTGTTCATGAGGGCAAATCACAGGGGAGAAAAAACAAACAAAAAACTAGGAATGTTATGTTATTAGAGTACAAGTGAAGTGATGCTGATACTTAGGTGCTGAGTAAGTTATCTTATCTGTGTTACATCTTGCTTTGTGGTCTGAGCAGTACTTGAGAACTAAGCTTTCAAGCTGCCAGCTATTATTTTAAGGTTCTCCTTTAAACGTACGACAAAGTTATGCATTTAAAAAGGATTTCTACCCTCAGCATTATCTAGAGTCTGGAGGATTTACAAGAACAGTTTTTTTTCCCTAAATCTATAAATATTTGTATACTTTCTCACATGCACAACAATTAGAGTACTCTCTTATTCTGTTATCTGTGCTGAATAGACCATATTCTAGGAGAATTTGTTAAGGTTTGTGATAACTGCCAAGACACTTATAGACTAGACAGCTGAACAACTCAAAGTGCTAGTTTGGGTCATCTTTGTTTATATTAGCTCTTTTCTCTGTTTTCTGGATTGAAAAAATACAATAAAAAAGTAAGTTTGAAACATACAGAACTTAGTATATTTTAGTTTTATCAAAATAAATAGAATTCTTAAGACAAAACTAAGGATGTGATTAATTTTATTTTATTTATTTGTTTATTTATTTATTGACTAGCATCTATAATCTGTTTATTTATCCCAGATAGCTAGCTAGTTTATCTCTAGTTAAATGCAAGCTTATGGTTCATCTGTTAGCTTGTTTAGTTAAGGATCTATTTTCCCATTTCTGCGTGTTATTATTCTACTTTGTTTTATTTTAGCTTTTACTTTGGCCTTTGATAAAATACAGTGTGTTTTTTGTTGTTGTTGTTATTTTGTTTGTTTCTCTGTTTGTTTGTTTTTCTATTTCATCTGTTGATCAGCCTCCCATTACTTCAATTGCACAGGCATATAAGCATTTTCCCTCCTGCTGTATGTAGTATTGCTTCAGATTACAATTGTGTTTTATAATGCTACAATTATCAATAACTTTGAATAAAGAATAAAAATTCTCAACTCACACAAGAAACTTCCTTTTCCTTTGAATTGAAATGTGCTTTTTTTTTTTAAAAAAAAAAAAGAGAATCAAACTCTATAAGAAACTGTGAATTAACCTCTTCAGGATGTGTGAATTGGAAGCACTAGCATAGCAGGTAGAGCTCAGTTTTGGCAATTACAAGGAATAAATATTGGAAACTATGTATGATTATTCTTTGTTCTGAATTATTTAAGAACTGTTTGTTTGGGTACGCACAGGTATATGAACTGATGCAGCAGTGATTGTTAAGTATTTCTAAGCAAAATTTTAGCCCTTTTCCTTTCAGAAATGGTTATTTTAAAGAAAGATCCTGAAATTGAGAATAATAATTAAAAACAAACAAACAAACAAACAAAAACAAACAGAAGAACTTGAAGGTTGTTTGCATGAGACAAGATTATTTAAACGGTTTTTGAAAAGCAGCAAGTAGTGAGATGTAGATGTAATGAATGGGAGATGTTAGAGACAAAAAGGCAAGGAAATATGCAAATAATTCTGTCTTTGTTTTTAATCATGCAAGACTTTGAGGGACACTTTGGAAAGAGAGAGGGAGTGAAATTTGTATTGCCCAATAGTATAAAACATCACTGAATTCAAATCATTTCCTACAGGAAGATCTAGAGAGATTGTTCTGTCAGACAGATTGTCCTTTTTGGAACAAGTTTTGGGAAACAACCATCATACCAAGCCTTTTGTGCAACATTGGTGAATGTGGTCTGAAATGAAAGCTAAGTATCTCAACCTATTTCAGTATATTAGTCTTGGCAAACATTGACACACTTACAGCATTCAAATATATTGAAGTCAACATTAGATTCTAGGCTGCTTCCAGATTGTGTGGATACTGAGCAGATGATCTGGATATTGTTTATAAACACAATCGCAGAAAACATCAGTTAGGTCTCTGTATCTATTTTTATAACTAATTGATGACTGAGAGTTTAACAGCATGATCTGATCATTGGTGTATCTGTACAACAGTCTTTTCTAATTAAAATAAACATTCATTACTACTTATTTACAAAGCTATTATATAAAAACTTCAAATTCTTTGTACTTCAAATTGAAGATAAGTCAAAGATGAAGAACACTAACCATACAGTTGGTGACGTTTACATTCTTCTCAGATCACTGATGTATATTAGTCATTAAAATTCTTAGAGGATGCAGGAACAAAAATAGAAAATTATAAATTTAAAAGTGCTTAAAACTTATTAATATATGTATGTACTATGTTTTATTTAAAGTGAGTATGATTGTTAAAGTACTTCATTTTTTATTTTTCTCCAGTTTTAATTCTGTAAAATATGTTTGTTTAAAGGAGTATATGAGTAATTTCACATTTATATGAGAAATTATTCTTTGGTCTCAGATGAAAGTGATAAAAAATTAAAAATATCAGAACATGTACAAGGAGCTGCAAGGTCAGGATTGTCAAAGAAGCAAGTTTGTAGAGGGTAAATAGAATGTTACTCACAGCATTTGTTCTCCTGTATAGCCCCCAGATCAGCTGAAGGGTTTGCACTAGTAGCTCCTGTGGGTGCTGTAGTTTTCACATGGTTCATGTATACATACTATGTGCCTATGTGTCTAACAAATGATTTCTGGTACTGCAACCCCACATAAAGTTTTACCTTAGTGGATATGTATTAGCATTGGTACTTCAGGTGTACCTTCTTGTAAAGGAATTCAACTGTGTGAAGTAAAATTGCTGAGACCTGAAGCAATATGAGACAATTGGAGATGACTGGGATTCATAACAAAGGAGTCAGTATGCTGAAACAGATATACAGATTGATCCTCCAGGAAAGGAAGCAAAGAGTATGTTAATTGCAGAGGATACTGTTGTAGTTCTGCCAGATTCTAGAGAGGTACATACTGATTAGAACACAAATTCTGTAAATGTTGTTATGCTACTTACACTGTCTCATTTAGTACCCTTTGCAAAAAATAAAAAATAAAATAATAATAATAATAAAAATGTTGGCATACCTTTCTGTCAATAGTAAGTAACTTGTCAGTCAAGGGATTGAGCAGATATCAAGTTTAGTGCATTTTGATTATTACCAACTTGTCTGGTTTGAGAAATGCAGTAAGAATTTTACTTGCAGACTTCAGGAAAAAATCCCAACTTATGTGTTCCAAATTGCGTAAGTGAGCATAGAGCACAGCATTTAGCAGTATTATGGGAAATGATTTCCTAGTTCTTCCTAATAATTTATCACATAATGCTGATTATATGCATCAGAAATTTTGTGCAGGTTGAAGGCCCATGGGGACAGACACAGAAATCTCAAATGTATATATCTTTACTGAGGCTAAAATCATTTATCAAATCTGACTAATGTCAAGTGTGTGGAATGGTTACCACCTGGAACATCTTTTCAATTGGGATCTTCTCAGAGGCTAAAGAATCAGGATCACTCCTGTTTAGCAAAGAAACAAACAAAGAAACAAAACCCGTATTTGAACTGTGAAATACTAATTAAAAAATATGCAATCATCTTAATCCTCTTGAAAAACAAAAGAAGAAAAAGAAAAAAAAAATAGCAATTTCCTTGCCACAATGAAGATCAAACTAATATTTCATGCAAAAATAGGTGATTTTTTTTCCCTTTTCTGAACACTACTTACACTGAGACTGGTTTTGCAGCTGGGTAAGCATTTAAGGGTGCTTTGATCTAAACAAGAGCCTGCAGTAGTCATTTGATGACATCCACATAAAATTGCTTGTAAATTTGAATTAGTTCTAGGCTTGATTGAAACTTCTAATTTCCATTTCTCAGGCAACATTTTTAGTGTGAAATTTATGCTTATAAAGCAGAACTTTTCTGTAAATGCTATACATCATGGAATTTACAAATTGACTCAGGAAAATACTTGGGATCTTGTGGGAAGATTTCACACTTTGTTTTCACAGCACCTTCATAATATGCTTATTGAAGCTCTCTTGAAACTCAAACACTATAGAATTAAAAATAATAATAATCATTAGAGGTGTTCCTCTTGATTTTTTATTTTATTTTATTTCCAATAAGGTAATAGGTAACCCTTTTATTATTATTATTATTATTATTATTATTATTTTCATAATCTTCTACCTCGCTGTTTTTGACCAGTTCAGAAATTACTTGTGAAAGTATGGTTACTAGAATTCCAATATCTCCAACTATCTTTAGCCATTATAATTATTTCCTTTTCATCATCTGGATCATTGCTTCGATCACTGATAAGAACAAATAGGTGCTTCTTGAAATGGGCAAGAATGATTCTATTAGAGCAATTGACAAAACATTTTGTCCAGATGCAGAATAATTGGCAATGCTACTGTCAGAGATCATTACTTTGTGAAGTGATCAAGTACCTGTAAATGGAAAATTATGTTTTACAAGGAAAATGGAAAGCAATACCTCAGTCTCAATAGCTGTCCTCAGTGACATGTGGTTTTATTCACCTAGAAATACAGTGGTGTTCAAGAATGTTGTCTTTCAAATGGAAATAAAAAATCACTTCACTTCAGCTGCTGCAGAACTGTAAATCTTTTTGTTTGTTTGTTTTCAGAATGGCCAGTTGAGGAAAATGTATTTTTTTCCCCATCTACTTCCCTGAATGTTTTTGTCACCCATGTCAACATTGCTACAGCTCTTTGTGCAGCATAATAAAAGCCACCAGTTTCTTGAGGTTGTCCTATAACTAAGTTTATTTGCTATACGTTGTCAGCCCATGATTTGCATAGTTATTTGAAAACATTTTTAAGAAATAACATGCTAAGTGAGAATAAGGCTTGAAGAAAATAAACCTAGCTTGTCTTTACAGCTGGACTGTGGCATGCATTGCTGATGGTAGTATCTTCTACTCAGAACAAAAACATGTACAGGACACAGCATGACACTTTCTAGTATCTGTACCAGCATTTTGTTACTAATAATTGGGGCAAAACATGGTCTAAAAGCAGTTTAGGGTGAGCTCCTCATTCCTCAGTTAGGATTGTGACAGCATTGTTTTGGTTTCAAAAGTTGCCTGACCACATCTTTTCTGCATAATATATTGCTATTACTTTGAACTTGCCTTAAAAATCTCCAACAGTCCTATGCCCACACAAGTCTGAACAACTTTCTTATTTTATCATAGAATCATAGAATGGCTCAGGTTGGAAGGGACCTTAAAGATCATCTAACTCCAAATCCAACCCCCCTAGATCGGGTTGGCCAAGGCTCCATCCAGCCTGGCCTTGAACACCTCCAGGAGTGGGGCATCCACAACTTCTCTTGGAAACCTGTTCCAGTGCCTCACTACCCCTACAGTGAAGAACTTCCTCCTAATGTATAATCTAAATCTATACTTCTTTAGTTTAAGACCATTCCCCCTTGTCCAATCATTATCTACCCAAGTAAAGAGTCCTTCTCCATCCTTTTTATAAGACCACTTTAAGTATTGAAGGCCACAATGAGGTCTTCCCAGAGCCTTCTCTTCTCCAGGCTGAACATCCCTAGCTCTCTCGGCCTTTCTTCATAGGAGAGGTGCTCCAGCCCTCTGATCATCTTTGTAGTCCTCTTCTGGACTCACTCTTGCAGGTCCACATCCTTCTTGTGATGAGGGCCACAAACCTGGACTCCAGGTGGGACCTCATGAGGGCAGAGTAGAGGGGGACAATCATCTCCGTCGACCTGCTGGACTCTCCTCTTTTGAGGCAGCCCAGGATGCAGTTGGCTTTCTGGACTGTAAGTGCACACTGCTGGCTCATGCCAAGCCTTTCGTCAACCAGAATCCCCAAGTCCTTCTGCGCAGGGTTGTTCTCAATGTGTTCTTCTCCTGGTCTGTACTCCTGTCTGGGATTGCCCTGACTCAAGTGCAGCACCTGGCACTTGGACTTGTCGAATCTCATGCAGTTCACATGGGCCCACCTCTCCAACCTGTCCAGGTCCCTTTGAATGACGTCTCTTTCTTCTTTGGTATCAACCACATGTCTCAGCTTGGTGTCATCTGCAAACTTGCACTCAATCCCATCATCTATGTCATTGATGAAGATATTAAAAAACACCGGTCCCAAGACAGATCCCTGAGGGACACCGCTTGTCACTGGTCTCCACCTGGACAGAGAGTCATTGACCACTACTTTCTGGGTGTAGCCATCAAGCTAATTCCTTACCACTGGATGGTCCACCCTTCAAATCCATATCTTTCCAATTTAGAGATTAGGATGTCATATGGGACTTTGTCAAAGGCCTTACAGAAGTCCAAGTAGATGACATCAGTCAGTCTTCCCTTGTCAACTGATGCACATACTCCATTATAGAAGTCCACCAGACTGGTCAGGCACGATTTTCCCTTGGGGAAGCCATGCTGGCTGTCCCGGATCACCTCCTTGTCCTGCATCTGCCTTAACATTGCCTCCGGGAGGATTTGTTCCATGATCTTCCCAGGCACAGAGGTGAGGCTCACTGGTCTGTAGTTCCCTGGGTCTTCCTTTCTACCCTTTTTAAAAATGGGAGTGATGTTTCCCTTTTTTCAGTCACCAGGGGCTTCACCTGACTGCCATGAGTTTTCAAATATGAGGGAGAGAGGATTGGCAACTACATCAGCAAATTCCCTCAGTACCCTGGGATGCATGTCATCAGGGCCCATAGACTTGCAGTTTTTAAGTCAGGAGGTTCCGAACTTGCTCTTTGCTTACAGTGGGAAGGACTCTGCTCCCCTAGCCCCATCTAGAGTTTCAGGGACACAAGAGTTGTGGGAAGCCTGACCACTACTGAAGACCAAGGCAAAGAAGTTGTTAAGTACCTCTGTCTTCTCCCCACCTGTTGTTACCTGTTGAAGATGGAGGTCTTCATTTGTCAGAGGCTCTACACTCTTCCTAGTCTTTCTTTTGAGGCCAATGTACCTGTAGAACCCCTTCTTGTTATTCTTTGCATCCCTCACAAAGTTTAGTTCTGTCAGTGTCTTGGCTTTCCTGATCCCATCCCTGCACGTTCAGACAGCATTTCTGTACTCTTCCCAGGGCACATAGCCCTGTTTTCACCATCTGTGCATTTCCTTCTTTTGCCTAAGTTTGACCAGTAGATCCTTATTCAACCATGCCAGTTTCCTACCTTCCCTGTTTCATTTATTACACATGGGAATAGATAGCTCTTGTGCTCCAAGGAAAATATCCTTAAAGAGTTGCCAGCTCTGATCAGATCTTCTGTCCCTAAGGACTGTGTCCCATGGGATCTCATTCACTAATTCTTTGAACAGCTGGAAGTTGGCTTTTCTGAAGTTCAAGGTCTTGACTTTGCTTTTAGCCAGGTCCATATCTCTCGAGATCACAAACTCAACCAGGGCATGGTCACTGCAACCCATGATTCCTCTAATCTTAACTTCTTTAATGAGTTCCTCTGCATTGATGAGCACCAGGTCCAGCACCCTTCATATTAAAATGGTGTAAGCATCAGCTGCCTTTCTCAAACAAACAGAGGAATGAGGAATAGTGATTAATATCAACAGTTTTAAGGGTGTTTATTGATTTAACCCTGCTGTGTGATCAAAAGCATTAATTGATTTATTTTCTTTCTTAAATAAGTTGTGCAACCACTTCAGTCTATTCAGAGTGTCCTAGAGGAGAAGAGGGTATGGCAAGGCAGCTGGGCAGTGGGATCCCTTGCTTTTTCAGGAATAAAGGGATTCTACTCATTACATAATGATACTGCCTAATGTAGTAAAGAGTCCTCATTTTAGCTTTCTGCTCTGAAAACATCTGTGCACTTCTGAGTCAGACAACAGAAACATGAACTTCCTGGTTTCTGTCATAGTCCTGATTAAAGAAGATCAGATGTCATTGAGTACGGATGCTATCCGTAGGAGTGAGGGATTTAATTTTGAGCCTCATATTTCTTTCTTATATTAAAGCGAGACACTGAAACATCACTTGTGCTTTGCTGTAAATTTGTTTAAAACATCTATGGTGCATAAAGTGACACAAACCGTAATCTTATGCAAACATAGGTTATAGTATGTTTCACATCTGTAGACAGCTCAGAAGTACAACATTTTCTAAAGGAAAATAAAACAGGCCTAAGGAATATGAGAAGTGTGAGAGGTGGAAGGTTTCTTTTGCATCAGAAACAACAGAGATGCCTTTGTATCCTCTTCCAATTACAACTGCTATTCTCTTACACAAAGATGCTTGTGTCATTATTCTGAGTTTGCCTGTTGGCTATGTTAACTTTCAAAGAGGCTACAAGGTTACTGTCAGATTTGATTTAGTAAAATAGATGGTGATTTTGTGTGTTCTACATGCACTATGACTTTGCAGTATTATAGTTTGGTTTATTCCATGAAAAAAGTGGTATGGCAAAAAGTATAAAAGTTATAGTTCAGAGGAAACAGCTGCTTTTACTCAAGCTGGAAAAAAAAAACAAAAACAAAAACTATTTTTAGGTAAGGCAGAAATATTTTCTCAAGTATTTTGCATCTGCTAATACAATATCAAAAGACAGATGTAATATTTGGAGATTCATGGCAATTATTTCCAACTTCCTATAGAAATTCCTTTACATGCTGCAACTGCTCTTTTTCAAGGAATAAATTCAGCTTGAACATATGTGCCATGTTAAAATTGAATGCTTCACTAAGGATGTTTACGCATGGACCAGCAATTAAAGCTCTAATTCTCATCTGTTGTTGGGTCAACCTGATGGTTACCAGTTAATTTGGGTGATACAAATTGCCACTTCACTTTACTGAATGCTTCTTTAAAAGGAACCAGTAAAGTCTTTTTTTTTTTTTTTTTTTTGAGTTAAAGTGCAGGACTTTTACTTTAAACTTACATGAAGAGCAGTAGCTTTTCTATAACAAGAAAGAACCTTTCTATTTAAAACTTTAAACATCTTGTTTTGGATGTTCCATTTCAAATGTCCAGAACATCATTTTTAAACTGCTGTTTTCTTTTTATTCTTTTGTTATTGTGCAAAGCTGACAGTCAGAAAACAAATGTGACAGCCCTAGCCTCACAATTATTTTGTCTTAAAGTTGTCTGAAAAGGGGTTAGATCATGGTGATATTTATCTCTGTCTCTAAAACGTATTTACAGTGGCACATAGCACTACCATATAGTGGCTTTGCTAGAGCAAGAGAAGTCATCTTAGTTTTTATGTGTCTGAGTAATTGTTGTCCACAGGTTCATGACTGGTGCATCCTGCCAATAAGCACACAGAATCGAAATCCACACAAAGGTCTTTTAATTAAATAATTAGTTACATAACTCTGCAGAGTCAGGTGCTAGGCAATCTTTCACAAAGCAAGCACACCTCTGACTTGAATCACTGCTATTTATACAGAGTGAAGTTGTGAAACTATCTCTCTGGCTACTTTTAATTGGCTGTTTCAGCTCCCCTAACTTATCTCTACTGAGTTTGCGCGTTACAGAGGATCAGCAGGAGGCAACACCAAATCTCACATTTGCATACATTAGCATTTTGATAGTTTTTTTTAATACATTAATGGTCCTTAATGAGCAAAAGGTTACCATAGGTCAGTCTGGAATCTTCCTTCAGCTGTTTTTCTCCTTGTTTTTTAGCTTTCATCCCTTATTTCCCTTGCTTCTACTAGGTCAAAGCTACTAATCTTCCTGTTTTCTTCAAGGTTTCCTTGTTTTCTCAGTTTAAGACTACATAATCACAGAATGTTTCCTGAGATCCATTATAAAATTGAGATATCTCAGAATCTAGATTCTTTGATTTACTTGCCAATTTTGACAATTAAGTTATCTAACTTCCACATTTTCATTAATTTTGTTACCTTTCTACTGCTAAAATAAATTGCAAGTAGGATTATTTGCAGGAATTCTGATAAAAGAGAACTGTAGTTTATATGGAACACAAGCAAAATATACTGCACTTAAGAAAAAGGAGAATTATTTTTCTAGAGGAGATACACATCCACTCCTTCCTGGGTTGCTTTTTGTCTGCATTAACACATCTATACCAAGGCAGAATTTCTGATCTAGACTTTTAAAATGCAATTGCACTATCTACATCCTCATCTGTCTTTCTGTCTTGCTCCAACACTGCTTTGGCTACTGCCCATCTGAATTCAACAGTAGACCTCTAGGTCCTGATGGCTTGCTCTCAGTGCTGTGGCTACAATCCAAAGGGTTCATGTGGTTGCACTTAAAAATCTTCCATGCTCACGGTGTCTCCTGTATCAAGCTGAATTCCCTGTTAGCAATTGGTGATCCAGGGATTTTATTCCCAGTGAGACCTTTATGCAAGCAATGGCCATGACTGGTTCAGGAGAACCAGGTAGCGATTGCCTTTCCCACATTCTCTTAGGACAAAACCAGTTCAAAAGTCTAATTTCCCACTATTGGGGTCTCACTGGCCACCACTTTTTTCACAGATGGAACTGTTTCAACAGACAAGGTACTTTTGTGCAAGTACACTTTGTTCAGGAAACATGAAGTTGCCATCCATGACTGATGTTTACCTGATGTGCTTCTCTTATGGCTGTGCACTGATGTCTGTCATTTCTGCTGAGCTTCAATGATCAGGCAGAGTCTGAGTATGTATCCTGACACTCCACAAGCAGCTGTGTGGGTGAGGTCTTCATAAGGACTTGACACAACAGAGCTTTCTTCCTCTTCTATGTGACATTTTGTTTCATTCATAAATGTGTTTTTTTTCTTCCTCTTTGTTTCTTTACATATAACTTGATTTATTACAGTCACTTTGATTAGTTAACATCAAGCAGGAAATGAATTCACACTAGAGCATATGTGAAACAGAGGTTTTACATGTGATTTGTTTTACCTAAGTGGCACAGAGGATAAGGGTTATTACAGGTATATTCAACAGCAGCAGGTAGACCCCAATCTTCCAGGCAGCTCTTAAGATGACATTCATGTAAATGCTAGAAAATCTTTGTCTGGAAATGCTAGAAAATCTTAGCATTTAGGAATAACAGTAAGAAAAGTGTTCTCACTAGAACCAATTCAGTTAGGGTTCTGAACAATTCCTTCCAAGGATGGATGGATTTTTGTTCTCATCTCTTACATAATAGCAGTCTTACTCAAGATCTAATAGAAAGCGTAATAGGCAAAAAAGCAATCCTTGCTTTCCCTGGGCTTTAGAATTAGCTAGCTTCACTGGTTAATAAACTATTATCTCTTGACTGAGTGAGTATTTTATTTAGAGCTTTATGATCTCTGACAAGGGGCCAGACATAAGTCAAAATATCAATATGTATTTACCTGGCCAACTATGTGCACAATTAGTAAATACTGTTATTTGAATGCCAGGTCTGCAGCATTTATTTATTTATTTATTTATTGTAAGGAACAAAGGACTTTGAAACACTTTGAATTTGCTGTCTCATTAGGAACTAAACAATCCTGGTTCTGGAATCTTTCAGGATGAAAGTCCTGTGTGAAAAGTAATGTGTGACTACCTTGCAGAACACATATTATTTGTCTCCTATTTAAAGACAACAAGTCACTATTTAGATTACCTTTTGCAAATCGTAAGATTAGTTAAACTGTTCATCTTCACATGTGTATACAGTTGTCAGCAGTTAAATTCTTTAAATCGTGTAAATTTGTCAGGAAGAAATTTGTACTTCTGAGGGCAAAGAGAGTCATAGTACCTGTACACCCAGCCGCACATTCAGTGTGGGATTCTCTCAGTAAATGTATTTCTTCCACAAATAGGACTGGTGGTAAAATGAAATATCTTGTTTCGAGTAAGAATTACAGTTTTCTGAAGTTAAATACATTTCATTTTATGAGGGAAAATACACTGCAAAATTCTCAGGCATTGGGATGTTGGGTGGGGTGGCCACTAGAACAAAACCACACCACCCACTGACATGCAAGCAAAAGTTAGTTTATTGGCAGGATGGATATAGTGAGTGTAAAACAATTTATTTTCTGCAAATGTACACACACTACATTCAGATTAGAGGGTTAGCCTGGATGGGCTCTGGTGTACTCATGGCCCTTAGATCTTGTAAAGTATAATAAAAGGGAGTTGAAGTTATGTCATCAATAAAGTAGTAGCAGTTACTAATCCTAAAAGAACCCTGGTGTCCGTGTGGTCCATTTCGCCACAAATGGTGCCTGAACAGGGACTTGAAGAAAATGAACAGGGACCTGAAGAACAGGAACAGGGACAGGCTAACAGAACAGGGACCAGGACAGGAACAGGGACACTGATCGCTTCATGAAGTTAGGTTCGGCCAAACTCAGCAAACCACTCAGAGGAAGCTCCTACTGAAAGTCGCTGAAAGGAAGCGTACCCAAGCTGGAAGGAAGCTCAAGCTGAGAGAAGCAGACCCGCGCACACAACTGCCCCTCACTGGCCGAAGGTAAGTAGTTGCGCGCTATGGGGAATCATATGTCCTTAGAACCAAAGAATGTCCTGGTAACCTTCCAGTTTATTCCCTTTATTACGAATCAGACAGTTCATGATCCTGAAACATGGGACCAAATCGAGGTCAAGGTGTGGGACTCTGCTACTAAAAATGACAAGGTTGCGGCTGGATTGCTCGGCACCTGGTGAGCAGTCTCTGAGGCCTTAAAGAGCCATGTGGGATCACAGTCAGAAACATGTGGTCTCCCAGATAGTAAGGGAGCTGTGGGCTCATCCACTGATCCTCCTGCTACGCCATCGCCTCCCCCGCCACTACTGCTATCGCAGGCTTTTGCTGTTATACCCCCTGATGACCTGGACGTTCCTTTTGATCCAGGCCCTATAGGCCCTGAAAAGGAGCCAGATCTGTTTCCCTTTGATCCAGGAGGAATAGGATACCTAGGGCCCGAAGGCCGAGTTGCTTAACAACTTAAAGCAAGACATATTGTTCCCATGACTAGCCCTGGAACTCGCCAGTGCTTGTAATCAAGAAAAGGAATGGAAAGTGGAGAGTGTTACATGATCTGAGAAAAATTAATGAAGTCATGGAAGATATGGGAGCACTTCAACCAGGATTGCCATCTCCAACTATGCTCCCCCAGTCATGGACATTAATAGTAATAGATTTTAAAGGATTGTTTGTTACACATTGGCCAGAATTCGTAAAACATCATTATGTTTATGTTTCAATTGATACCTTTTCTGATTGTATTTTTGCATCTGTCCATGCAGGAGAAAAGGCAAAGGGTGTGTGTAAACATTTTGCATCGTTTTTTGCAACATTAGAAATCCCCAAAACGATAAAAACAGGTAATGGGCAGGACATGTGACCCATGCAACCCACTTTTTTTTCAACAGTGGGGTATTCAACATCTGATGGGTATACCTCATTCTCCCCACGGGTCAAGCAACTATTGAACAGGCCCATGGTACCCTAAAAGCTATGATTCAAAAAAAAAAAAAAAAAGGGGGAATAGGGGTGTGACCCCCAGGAAAAGATAGCTAAAGCATGCTACTTTCTTAAATTTTTCAATCAATGGACAGAGGAAGGTCCTCCAATTCACAAACATTTTAATCATAATACCTTAAACTCAGTTAAAGAAAGGGCACAAGTCATGGTAAAAAATTTAAGCACCGATTAATGGGAAGGGCCCTACTCTCTAATAACTTGGGGCCAAAGTTGTGCTTGTGTTTTAACAGGAGCCGGTCCAAGATGGGTGTTAGCACGATGGGTCCATCCATCCATCTCATCTTCTGCTTAACATGATCACAGCACTCTCCTCCATGGTTTGGACTCCGGCTCAAACAAAAAACAACATATGGGAGGGTCCCGCTGGCATGCAGGACCACAAACACGGATTCCAGGAGCTGGAGGGGCAGCCAGAGCCCCCCCAGCTGGGCAGCATTCAGTGCCTGCCTCACCCAGGGATGTGGTTACAAAGTTTGTTAAAGATAGGATTAGTATGCCTGGTAGTTTTTCTCTGTTTTAATTTGTGTTAATCATGCTTTCTTAATTTGTGTTAATCACGCTTTCTTTGTTAATAAAGAAGGGGGAGATGTGTCCCTCCTCCCCAGGTTGGTGTAGGGCAGCGCTGTGCTCCTCGCATGAGGGAACCTCCCTTGGGAGTGAGGAGCCACAAACTCTGCTCCATCCCACCGCCGGCTCTTGGCCCAGCTCCCTGGGGTCTGGACCCATGCCGGGCTGGGAGAGCAGTAACTGGTGCTGCGCTGCCGACAGGAGAGCATAGAGCGCCCGGCTGGGGCCGAGCCCCCTTGCCTGCTGACTGAGGAGGAGTACCGCATCCAGGGCAAGGTGGAGACGTGCAAGGCCCTCAAGGAGCTTCGAAACTACTGCAGAAGCCCGGATTTCTCTGCCTGGACCACAGTCTCCCGCATCCAGTCTCCCAAGAGGTTTGCTGACTTCATGGGCGACGCGTCCCACCTCACCTCCAGTGAGATCTCTTTCCATAAGCAGGAGTATGGTCTGGGTGGCAGCTTCTTTGAGGAGCAGCTCTCTGAGGAGGAGGAAGATGACTCCTTTGACACAGACCACAGGAGTTACTCCCTGTCCTACAACCTCCTGGATGCTGATTGAGGTCAGCTGCCCCGGACCCAGGAGGGCGAGGGGCAGAACTGCTGCAGTCACCATGCTTCCCTGACACCTGTGGTGCCCAAAGCCATGTTTACAGGGGACAGCTGGTGTTCTCTGTGCCCAGCATCTCTGATCCCACCCCAAGCAGGGCTCCTGTGAGCCCTGCAGCACAGCCAGGCTGGTAGGAGGATACAGGGGGCTGGCACCCTCACTTTCCCCAGGCAGCTCCGGCCAGGCTGTGGCACCAAAGCTCTAGTCATCGCAGCTCTCGTTGGCAGAGGGTTACAGGGGGCTGGGCCTAGACCATGGGGTCTGTGCTGCTGCCAAGATGTAGGACACTGGTCCTGACTTGAGCTGGACTGGAGCCACCCTGGCTTTTGGGGTGGCTTGCGTGCCTCCTGGTGCACACCTCGGAGGGGCAGGGACCTCCTTCCCAGGCCTTGGCACTGAGCTGCCTCCTGTGTGCGCGCTGAGCCCCATGCCCCTGCGCTGCTGCTGGCATGGGGGAGCCCCTCTCCTCCCCCCCCTTCACTCTGCCAGGGCGTCTCCACTTTTCAGGGCGGGGATGGAGCAAAAGGTCCACCTCATGTGCAGATGCCTGCAGGAGACATGTTCATAAAGGAACTTTGGACCCATCCTGCCGGTACCTGTGTGCTCAGCACCTGCCTGCTGCGAGGCTGCAGTGTGGGGTGAGAGCACCCGGGGGCAGCTGCTCCTCTTCATGCTTACCAAAAGTGCCCAAGGGCTGCAGCTGCTCAGGCTGCACCTCTGACTTAATCCCCTACAACTACCAAAAATTCCCCAGTGCTTCCTGGGCAGAGCCCCGGCTGCGTGGGCAGGGGGCTGCGTGGGCAGGGGGCTCCGTGTGCATGTCACAGAGCTGGGTGTGAGGCCCGGTGCCCCGTGGGTCACCCCCAGCACCCCTCACGGGTTGCCCCCAGCACCCCTCGCGGGTGCTGGCTCAGCCTCCCCTTCTCCCAGTGTGGACGTGCCACCTGCATCCTGCCCAGCAGGGTGCTGGTGCCTCCATGCCCCTTCCTCTTGGTGCCAGCCGGCACCGAGTGCCTGCGTGCTCCCACAGCAACACCTGGGAGCACACCCACAAAGTGCCTATGCCAGGGGGTGCAGGAGCTGTTGCACTGCTGCTTTCAGCCCCGTCCCACCATGCTTCTCTCGCGGCCAGCGCAGGGCAGGAGGCCTGACAAAAGAAGCCTGGATGAAGCAGAGATCTGGGGGGGGATGCCCCAATCTATGCAATGTCTTGTGGGAGTGCGGCTATGGGGGTCGACAAGCCCCATGGTTGGTGATAACATTGGACTCTTTAACGATGAGACCAGGAGGAATGTAAAGTGTTTAGAAGGAACAAAGAAGGGTGATTAAGGAGATGCCTTGCTGTCTTGGACTGCTTGTTCTCCAGCCGTTAACACATGGAAGTTGCTGGGTGTTTGCTGTTGCTGGGCAAAGTTGTTGTCCAATGAATAGTTAGTGGAAAAGTACCGCTGTGGGGCGAATGGTGTAAGAAGGGGGCCTGTCCTCAATAAGGGGAAGTTGAAGTTATGTCATCAATAAAGTATAGCATTTACTGATCCTAAAAGAACCCTGGTGTCTGTGTGGTCCATCACACCACACAAAACCACTACTAGTTTAATAAGTTATCAATATAAATAAGCAATTCTCCCATGTCCTCAAATGAATACCTTTTCTGTTCCCCCACCCTTTTTTTTTATAGTTAAGATGAATAATTCATAAACAAAGACCCCTAGGAAGAGAAATGCAGAGCTTCATTGTAAATGTTTATTTTTTTCCAACTGAACCAAGATGCTTGTTTCTGAATTCCTTTACTGAATTCAGCCTGCTAATTCAGTACTGAATAGTATCTCCCAGGGGAGACCATGTGTCCGCTATGTGTAAGCTTTCAAGATAAAGTCATTCTGAAGTATTCACAAAAACTTCACCAGAACTTCAACCCTCTGGAAGGCCTCACTTTCTCCAGCTGTGATGAAGTTACACAAAGAAGCAGGAAAATAGACAGATCTGGACTGCAGACAGCCGCATTGTGGAGGACCACGCTGTTATATGGGCCTGCTATAAACAGCTGTGAGCACAAATTTTTCTGAAGTGGAGCACTGTCATCCAGAGCTCTCTGCCAAGAACTAATATTCTCCCAGTGTCATCAGCTTATCATGTTCCAGGCACCTGAGCCTGTCATGAGGACTGTGATAATTATGTTCTGCAGCCTCGTTTTGTGCAGCTATGCTGAATCTGCCAATCAGTAGATAATCAGTTTGGGGTGCAGAAACCTACTGTTGGCAAGCTGGTAATTGAGGCCTCTGAGGCTGTGAGTAAGTCCTTTCTCTTCCAAATTGTACCCCTGAAGAGTATTGAGTCACTCAAACATCACCCACCCTGTCTAGAGCCATTTGCAGGTTTTCTATTCCTACCCTGTGAGTTTTCACTGTATTTACTTAAAGAGATACTACTGCTCTGCTGGCTTGCAAGGCCTCGTGGACCATTGAGGAAGATTTACTGACTCCATTGATAACTTTAATGGCTGATCTCATGACTCCTATGTTATGTGGAAACTGGGAATCTGACAATATGAGGGAAGTTAGCTACCTCATCCCCACATAGGAATCACATATTTTAACAAGTCTGAGTCCCCATATGAGTCCTGAGAACCCCAAGTTGGAGGAATAAAGCCTGGACACCTGTCATGTGGATTGTTTAGCCTTGCATCATCTGCTTAAGGGTGGGTGGAGATGGAATGTGGCTTTGCTCATCTCACTGCATGGTCAAGGACTTTCAACGGCATTATGTACCATCAAGTCCAATGACACCAAGAAAATATTAATCTTTCGCCTTTTCACCCTATGAAGAAGTTACATTTTCTATCCAGACTGGACTGATAAAGAGCAAGTACTTCAGCAAGTTTTTATCCCTCCACTATCTTCTTCTGGCAGCCACAGCACCCAGGATGCCATAAAGTCTTGTTGCACTTCCCTCTTAGAGAAACATAGGCTGTACTAGAAAACTCAATCATTTGTTAGACATGTCCTTTACAGCAGTTTAATAATATTCCAAACTTTTTGTATGGCTTGTGGCTCCTGAAATGAGGGGCAACCATATAAGTTGATGTCACAAATACCAACAACTCTTTCCATTCTACATAGAAAGCAGTGCAGAAGAAATCTCTTACTGCTTCTGCACAAAATCTGTATAGCATTTATGCTGACATTTTCACTATAAATGCTGTAACATTGTCAAAATCCTATGGCAAAACTGTTCAGGGTAACGCAACTTCTTACCTCTGTGCAGGATAACAGACACACTTCATGCCTTGTACATTTACAGCATAAACTTTGAAACTTTCCTTTTTCTGTATGTTGCAGCTGCAAAGTATTTTTTGTTGTTGTTGATGATTTATATGATTTCTATGTATCTTATTAGCTTCTTGAAATAAAATGCTGTTGATATGAAAACTTTGAAATGAAGCTAGGAAAGGTGACCTGAAGCTATGATGGTTTCATCGTCTTGCCAAATATACTTATTATGATAAGGCTTGTCACGAGTTACACGTGTATGCAGAAGATAAAATGAATTATCAGGTCAATAGGATAGCATTAAAACTATAAGTGGTGTCCCCCAGGGCTCGGTACTGGGGCCGGTCCTCTTTAATATCTTTATCGATGATCTGGATGAGGGCGTCCAGTGCACCCTCAGTAAGTTTGCAGATGACACCAAGCTAAGTGCGTGTGTCGATCTGCTCGAGGGCAGGAAGGCTCTGCAGGAGGATCTGGATAGGCTGGAGCGATGGGCTGAGGTCAACTGTATGAAGTTCAACAAGGCCAAGTGCCGGGTCCTGCACCTGGGGCGCAACAACCCCAAGCAGAGCTACAGGCTGGGAGATGAGTGGCTGGAAAGCTGCCTGGCCGAGAAGGACCTGGGAGTATTGGTTGATAGTCGGCTGAATATGAGCCAGCAGTGTGCTCAGGTGGCCAAGAAGGCCAACAGCATCCTGGCCTGTATAAGAAGCAGTGTGGCCAGCAGGTCTAGGGAGGTGATTGTCCCCCTGTACTCGGCTCTGGTGAGGCCACACCTCGAGTACTGTGTTCAGTTTTGGGCCCCTCGCTACAGGAAGGACATGGACGTGCTCGAGCGAGTCCAGAGAAGGGCGACCAAGCTGGTGAGGGGTCTGGAGAACAAGTCTTACGAGGAGCGGCTGAGGGAGCTGGGCTTGTTCAGCCTGGAAAAGAGGAGGCTCAGGGGCGACCTTATCGCTCTCTACAGTTACCTTAAAGGAAGCTGTAGTGAGGTGGGGGTTGGTCTGTTCTCCCACGTGCCTGGTGACAGGACGAGGGGGAATGGGCGAAAGTTGCGACAGGGGAGTTTTAGGTTGGATGTTAGGAAGTACTTCTTTACCGAAAGGGTTATTAAGCATTGGAACGGGCTGCCCAGGGAGGTGGTGGAGTCGCCATCCCTGGAGGTCTTTAAAAGACGTTTAGATGTACAGCTTAGTGATATGGTTTAGTGGAGTACTTAGTGTTAGGTCGGAGGTTGGACTCGATGATCTTGAGGTCTCTTCCAACCTAGAAATCTGTGTCTGTGTCTGTGTCTGTGTCTATAAAAGACAATAGCCCCCTCCAGAGCATAAAGAGTGAAGAAATATCCATCAAGCTCTTTTCTCTCCAAATAAATAGAAGAGCATCTAGCCAAGAGATTGTTCATTGGATTTGTGGGTCAAATCGGTAAGTGGACATATTTATCACCCATTGAAAATGCTGAACCTCTTACAGATTATTACGTTTTTCTATACCTATATATAATATATGATCATTAGCAAGAGTTTCTAGTGCCTTTGTCTCTGTCTTTCATTGTCATCTTGATTCCAAAGAACAATTCATGTTGCAACAGTGTTGTAAAGTGCTGACAACTGAACTCAGCCTGGTTGTTCAGTTGCTCAGATTGGGCTGAGCTGTGCTGCTGAGGATCTTTGTGAGTGGGTATGCAGAACTGTGAGACAAGCTGTGCTGTGCCCAGGCACACAGCAAGGGCACCTGATGTTACCTGCTCTTCACACATGCAAATTCCAACCAGCCTGCTGTGCTTCTCATCTGGTACAAGGGAGGGATATGTGTAGTTAGCTTTTCCAGGCCATTTGGGAGCTGCTGATTGTTGCTAGCACACATTTATCTCAAGAGGATTGTTAGGTTGGTGATATTAAATTATTTTCAGTAGAGATGCCCATTCAGCCGCCTATGAGGCTAATGAAAATATATCAAACCACTGGGAGCCAAACCTTTATTAATTAGTTCAGCAAAGACCACTGGTAACTAGCATGTTTCTTAAGGAGATAGAAAAACTTAAAGGTAACCAAAAAATGTTTATGCAGAGTGAAAACAAGTCTGTATGGAACTATTCTGAGAAAGTTCCCATAGAAGAAGCACTGATTTCTTAAGTTGTACATCACATCATGTACAGTTATATTTAAACGTTAATGCAGGCACATACCATAAGCTTATGAAAACTTCTAATGTCAGGGCAACCAATGTGATAGAGGAGAATGCAACTTTTCAATATCTATGTGGTATTCAGTTAAATATGTAATATGAATTGCTAGATGTCACAAATCCCAAGCATTAACAGATATAATGTCTTCAGGTGAGTAGACTTGGAAGGAAGGTTGAGCTATGAATAGTTTCCATTGAATGGTTTCTAGCTCTATTTGCCTCTGTCCAGCCATTGAAAACTGAAGAAGGGAGAGGTGGAGGTGGGTTGTTTCTCCTTAGTGCCATGCCTTAGGAATGTAAGTAAGCTCTAAGAATGGTTTGTCTTTGTTACTTCCTTTTCTGATGATGTTTTCTTCAACTTCTTAACAAGGTTATCAAATTTGCCATTACAGAGGGACTACAATATCAGGCATATCTGGATATGAGCAGTATATGATATAAAGACTTATTTCCACAACTTCAGGAAGGTCTCTTCACTGAAGTGTTAAAGTGAAGAAAAAAAAAAAAAAGATTTGGTTATGGCTCATAACGACTACAAAAAGGCAACTGAAACTCTCTCTGCTAGGTACCCTCCAACTCCTTCTGCAGCAAATGTATGTTTCCTTCAAATATTTAATGCACATTGGTAACTGAACTTATAAGTAATTAATGAAATATTTGCAATTAGCCCACCAGTGACTATAAGCTATTCCCTGAATATTTATTTACTTTCAACTCAACTTGAGAAAAAAAAAAAATTTCCCATAGTATTTGCTCACTCTACTGATGGTGTCATGAAGGATTAATTTAACACTTATTACTACCATCATAAGGATAAGGTTGTCAAGGCTTAAATAAAGCTATCAAAGCTATCAAAGGTGTAAATTGAGACAACATGCATGCCTCATCTCAACAAGCCCTTTCCCATTCCTTCCTTATCTCGCTTACAAAAACTTTCACAGTAGAGTGTAATAGAAACCAGTTTTATTATTTAATTATTCAACTTCTAAAAACAAATGTTGCCACATTTCAGAAACATGGAAATACAAAGCATTTTTAAACAGATAAATAACTTTGCTAGTGCCAAACCTGGAGAATAAGTATATCTCCAACACAAACAGCATTTGAAATTTTTGCTAACACCTCTAAGTGAAAGAGTATATTATCAGTCACTATGACTGCAATACTTTTGGAACAGCAAAGAAAAATTTGCTGCCACTATACTATGCCCATAAAGCGGATGGGCTGACATGAACAGCCTGTGGGTGATACCCTCCCAGCTGTCTCATCTTCTGGGGCTGTCCACATACTTGAAATCAAGGATTGCCTACAGGACCTCCTCCCCAGCCAAAGCATGCCAGACCAGAAAGATGCAGCTAATTTTAAGCCAGAACAGATTGATTACTGGAGAATATAATTTATTGCTATCACTAGTGGACTTGAAGGGTGACAAAGTAAAAGAAAACTAAAAATGCCTTCCCCCCCATCCACCCTCTTCCACCACCTTCCCTGCATGACGCAGGGGAATGGGGGCTGCGATCAGTCCCTGACGCTTCGTCTCCGCTGCTCCTTCACGGTTACTCTCTGCCCTTGCTCCAATGTGAGGTCCCTCCCACAGGATGCCGTCCTTCCCGAACTGATCATGGGGAAGCTGCTGGGCTCTGCTCACAGAGGCCACCCCTGCAGCCTCCCTGCTACCAAAACCTTGCCACATAAACCCAATACAACCCCTTTCATTACCAAGAAGGGATTTCTTCTCCCAGGTGCCTGACAAGTTTTTAAGCTTTTGTTTTCAGAGCTGCACTTTCCTCAGCTTACTGAACAAGGTACACCAAAGCACGTGGAGTTTGTTTGCATCCATGTTCTCAAAAGTCTGGCTCCTGCTTCCTGAAGGTCATACTCTGTTCCATGAATTCCTTTTGCATTTGGAGGCATTCTGTTACTAGCTGTGTTGTGTATAGCTTAATATATGTATATATGTATTGCTTAATATGTTAGCTTAATATATATGTATAGTTTAATATGTTACAACAAGACCTTTTTACATCTACGTAACCTGAAATATGTGATACTCGTTTTTCCCATAATGTGTAATAGAGATAATTTAGTGCATTGGCTAACACTGCATGTATATCACTTCTGGGATACTGGAGCATTAACATGTCATAACGCATTATCATTTGAGAACTTATATTTTTATGTAGCTTTAAATGTGCCATGCTGGCACAGTGTGACTTTATTGTTGTCCTGTGTGGACTTCAGACTAACAAATGAATACCTTTAAAAGTTATTTGTTTTTGTTACTTCATTACTTCATTACATTTTGTTACTTCATAAACCATTTCTCCCATGTTTACATCAAACTATGAAAAGCTTTTTCTGTTATACTCATGTTTGCTATTAAAAGCAAAAACAAACAAACAAACAAACAAACAAAAACTGTAGTAGGTTTACATATCAAGGCTTTGGAAGCGGGAGGCTGCAGGGGTGGCTTTTGTGAGAAGAATCCAGAAGCTGCCCCATGTTAGATAAGGGCCCCACTGCTGGCCAGAGCCGAGCCAGTAAGCAATGTTGTTTGTGCCTCTCTGAGAGCATATTTAAGAAAGGGAAAAAAAAAAAAAAAAGTCTGTGGAACAGCAGCTGGGAGAGAAAGAGGAGTGAGAAGCATCCCTGCAGCCCCCAAGGTGAGTGCAGCAGGAGGGCAGGAGGTCCTCCAGGCACGCAGCAGAAGTTCCCCTGCGGCCTGTGCAGAGGCCCCTGGTGGAGCAGGCTGTCCCCCTGCAGCCCATGGGTCCCACATGGAGCAGATCTCCACGCTGCAGCCTGTTGAGGAGCCCCTGGTGGAGCAGGTGGATGTGGCCTGGAGGAGGCTGTGGCCCATGGGGAGTCCCCGCAGGAGCAGGCCCCGGGCCAGAGCTGCAGCCCGTGGAGAGGAGCCCCCGCAGGAGCAGGGGGTCTGGGGGGAGCTGCTGCCTGTGGGGGACCCATGCTGGAGCAGTTTGCTCCTGAGGGATGGACCCCGTGGTACAGAGCCATGTGGAAGCAGTTCTTGAAGAGCTGCTTCCTGTGGGTAGCCCACATGGGATCAGTTTGGGAAGGATGGCATCCCATGGGAGGGACCCCACATGGAGCAGGGACGAGAATGACCGAGAAGGAGTGGTGAAGATGAAATGCTACAGTGTGACTGCAGCCCCCATTCCCCTGCGCCACTCAGGGGAAGGAGGTGGAAGAGGGTGGATGGGGGGAAAGTGGTTTTGGTTTCTTTCCTTTGTTTTTCACTTTTCTAGCTTGTTAGTAATAGGCAATAAATTTTACTGTCTCCCTACTTGGAGTCTGTTTTGCCTGTCATGATAATTGTTGAGCGATCACTCTGCCCTTATCTCAACCCTTGAGCCCTTTTCATTGTATTTTCTCCCCCTTTCCCTTTGAGGAGGGGGAGTGAGAGAGTGGCGGCTGTGGCAGAGCTCAGCTTCCCACCCAAGTAAAACCACCACAAACATTAACAAGGTCCTGGAAGATTCTAATTGGTTTCTGTGTCTACCTCCCTATCTGTCACTTGTAAAAACCTTTCCAAATCAGTAAATCTGTTAACAGATAGCTATTCGAAGTTTTCATATATTGTCAATAAAGAAAGTGGTAGAATGCGCAGTGATAGATATGGTGGAAACTGCTCTTCAGTCCTTTTTCCATGTTTGTCACTCCTCACTAAGGCAAAGAGCAGGAAGGGGTCTTTTTCGGACAGCTCCTTGGCAGTCACATTTTGAGTGTTCATTAGTGCCTTCAAGAAAGTGATTGTTGGTAAATTGCATACATTCTCTCCATGTATTCTACTGCATAATGTACGTTAGTAACTGATAGTGCTTAAGCCCATTTTCTTAAGAAAAGTGATATAGTTATGGAAATAAGATAAACTGTGTATTTTGAGGTTGACAGAGCTTTGTAAATTGAATGACCTATTAGCAGTGAGAAAATTTCCAAGCCATTTCAGTGAAATAGATGTGCATCATAAATACAGATAGAATCAGGAAAGACGGACTTATTCTGATAGTTATGATGCTTCTTGCTTTACTCTAATCCTAACATGAGTAGATTTTCAGCGATCAGAAAACAGTGGGGCAGGGCAGGGAGAGTGGGGCAAGGGGTCAGATATGTAAAGTATCTGTTTATTTGTTTACTTATTTGGTTTTTTATTGTTTGTGTTTGCTTTGACTGTGATCTGACAAGTATGAAATAGTATAGCGTTAGTAACAAAAATAAGAGCTGAGAAGGTAGCAATTTAGTTTCTATGTCTTCTACAAAGAACATGGAAAACACCAAAACTGTTTAATAGCCACAGTTTCTCTCTGTATTACTCAAAACTTTCATCCCTCATTAGAAATAAAGTCTTTGGAAATCCTATTTTGACTAGAGATTTCAATAAGTGCTGCTATTCAACCTAGGTATTATGTGATTATTCATTGCAGTTGAGCCTTCAGCTGAGTTAAATGAAGTGCACTTAAATGTTCCCTCTTCCCCTGTCATTAACTGCTCCATGGCAGCCTCTAGTTAGGTCCTATAGATCAATGTTTCTCAAACTGTGGGCTGTAAAAGAACTCAAAGGGGATTGCCAACTGTTAGACAGCAACAGTCAGCAGCAGTTCAGTTCCCTAAGTCTGCAGTAGATCTTTTTTCCAGGAGTGGAAAATTAGAAAAACATTAAATACTGACTGCAGGTATTTATTCTACCAACGGAACTCTTAACTACCTTTAGCTGCTAGCAGTGTCTTATTCCCTTCAGCATAAGCAGTATGTAATAACAGTCTCTCATTCCCTTGTCCTAGGAGAACTTATCTATTATGAACTTGGGTGATTATATAGAAATAGTTGAGCAACCTGTAGACACTTGACATATTGTAGTGAGAGTGGATGGAAGTATCAAAAGGTTTTGGAAACACTCTGTCCTTCAGATTTCCCCTGGACAGTGTCCAACTCCACGTTTTTGCCTACTTTACTCATTAGTACCACACAGATGTCTCAGGACATACCAGATGCCTTCCTGTTCCTATTTCAGAGCATGGCACTCCCTGAAGTGTCAGGGAGGCTAAGTCTTTCCATGCCCTGGGCTCTAAGGGGGGATGGGGACCTTGCTGTGGAACGGTCAGATCAGTGCTGACATACCACAGCACAATGGGCAGGGGAAAATTATTCCTCTGATCCATGTCTCAGGCTCATCTTTGACTCTGATGTCTCAACAGAAGAGAGGAGAGGAATCAACATCTACCCAGGTTGTCCTGAGTCTGGGCAATCCCCAATATCAGTACAGACTGGGTGATGAATTGATTGCAAAAAGCCCTGCAGAGATGGACTTGGAGATACCAGTAGATGAAAAATAGGATATGAGCCAGCAATGTGCACCTGCAACCCAGAAAGCCAATCATATCCTGGGCTGCATAAAAGGAATTGTGGTCAGCAAGTTGAGGGAGGTGATTGCCTTCCTCTGCTCCGCTCTCACGAGCCTCACTTCCAGTACTACAACCAGTTCTGGAGGCCCCAGTGCAAAAGGAACAAAAAAAAAAGAAAAGAAAAAAGAAAAAGGAAAAAAAAAAAGGCACCTTAGACCTCTTAAAACAGGCCCAGAGAAGGACTACAAAACTTATCAGAGGGCTGGAGCAGCTCTGCTATGAAGAAAGATTGAACGAGTTGGGGTTGTTTAACCTTGTTATGGATTTGGCTGGGACAAAGTAAGTTTTCTTCTTAGAGGTTCACTCAATGCTGTGTTTTGGATTTTTAATGAAAATAGTGGTGATAATACATTGACATTTTTAGTTGTTGCAGAGCAGTGTTTATATAGAGCCAAGGAATATTTTTGCTTCTTATACTGCTCTGCCAGTGAGGATGCTGGGGGTACACAAGAAAGTTGGGAGGGGACATGGCCAGGACAGCTGACTCAGCCTGGCCAAAGGGATGTCCCATATTATATGACATCATGCTGAACAATAAAAATGGGGGAGTTTGCCAGGGACGGTAGGCCGCTACCTGGGGTCTGACTGGGCATCATTCAGCAGGTGGTGAGCAGTTGCATTGTGCATTACTTGCTTTGTATTTCCTTTTATAATGTTTGTTATTCTCCCTTCCTTTTCTGTCCTATTAAACTGTCTTTATCAAGGAAAAATAAAAAAGAAGTGGAGAAAAAAGAAGAAAGACCATTGTGGTTTAACTCCAGCAGGCAGCTCAGCACCACCTAGCTGCTTGCTCACTCTACACAGGTGGGATGGGGGAGAGAATTAGCAAGGTAAGAGTGCAAGAACTCATGGGTTGAGATAAAGACTGTTTACACTAAGTAAAGCAAAAGCCACACGTGCAAGCAAAGTAAAACAAATAATTCATTTGCTACTTCCCATAGGCAGGCAGGTGTTCAGCCACTTCCAGGAAAACAGGGCTCACCATGCGTAACAGTTTATTGGGAACACAAATGCCATCACTCCAAATGTCACCCCTTTCTCCTTCTTTACCTCAGCTTTTATTACTGAGCATAATGTCATCTGAGCAGTGACTAATGGAGATTGCACTGCATCTATGGCACAGAACACTGTAGAGTGGGTGTGAAAAGCTTTCAGATGAGGAGGATCAGTTCCAAGCCCTCACCTGGGACCTGGTACTCCCCATTATCTTCAAGGTATGACAGTTAAAGGGTAGCAGGCACTGGCATTTCCCCATCTACTGCATACTCTGTGACTGCTTTTGACTATTGTAACTACTTACGACTACTTAAAAGCAGCCCTTTTACCTCCCAGGGCTGCTAGTCTGCTGTCCTTGTAGACCAGGGACTCTCTGGGCAGTCTTTAAACAGTCTGCAGAGTTCAGGGCTCTGTGCTGTATTGTATGAGAGATAGGCACCTTCTTTTCAGGAAATACAGGACAATTTTCAGAGTGCAGATCAGCAAATGGGAGATGCTGCTTATCTCCTGCACCAGGACTTACAATCCATTAATAGTTTAGTAATAGTTTAGCTTCTGGTTACTCCCTTAAAAGCATTCAGCAGTCACCTCCCTTCATCACCTCATTCCCTGCCCCACACTGTGGCTTGGGGCTTTTGCCTCATCCAGACAATGATTTTCCTCTTTCCTTTTTCTTTCTTATTCACAGTTTTCAAGGCACATCTTCCCTTCACAGCTGCCTTTGTTTCAGCATCCCTCTAACAGACCTCCATGCCTCACAGAGAACTGCTCAACAAGATTGCATTAGCGTCAGGACTCTCTCTTTGCTCATACTTGACAGTGAGCTCAGTGGCACACAGTCTTATTCTTTAATCACTTGTCAGTAAGTACGCTGACATCTTTTGGGAGGCAAGTAGTGCTTTGTACCACTTCCCCAGGAAATTTCCAGACTGAGGTGACCAGCTGCTCATTCTTCTGTCTAGAGACTAACCCCTCAGTTCAGGTTTTCCTCTCCTCCTTTCCCCCAGCCCCACTCACCTGCCATATTAGCCTGCAGCTCTAAGCAGACACCAGGAAACAGTAGTAGAGACATGTCTTTATCCATTCAGTTTTGGACCAGGAAACATCCATAATACAACAAACTTGAATTTTAGAACTGCAGCTTGCAACACTCAAGATGAGACACAAGGTGAAACCAGCACAAGCAGCAAGAAGAAAAGGGATACAAGAAGCAGTATGGCCAATAAGATAAATAATCTGCTGGAGCTAACAGAAAAAGGTGGAGGGAGATGGTCCTTAATCACTGTTTGTGAAAGAAGCCACCTGTGGGTTGAGCACAGTGTGTTCTCATTAGAAAGCAAGTACAGTGAGAGCAGGACACCTGCTTCACTGTTGTCTGGAACCAGATCATTTCTCTTCTGCCAAGACCAAGACCTGAAACAGTATGGGGCAGCTGGGGACAGCCCAGAGATTTGAATCAAGCTAGTTCCAGACAAAGTTGCTAGGTTAGACACAGAGCACTAACAGGGTAGCAAAAAACAATAAATCATGAGCACTAGTATAGTCCGCCAGAGCTGAGCTTTGCACTCTGCCATTTTTCAGGCTCCAAGCCTCAATGTGCCTGTCCAACAGCTTGCAATTGCTTAACCTTTGATGCCCATCCGTCATTGCACTCAGATGTTGTAGGTGGCAGCTAAGCCGGCGGGAGAAGGTGCTAGTATCATCATGATATGGCTTTCCTAACATTAAAGCAAAGGGAAGTGAGAACCAGAATTAGGGATTTATGAATGTTAGCTTCACCCTATCCAGGGAGTTGATTAATGCCGTAATTATCTCAACACAGCATGATTCTTCTAGGATTCTCCCTCCTGCAGCTGAATAGCTTTCACAGTATTTCAAGGTTTCCTGTTCATCGCTGTAATTTAAAATTATATTTTCATTTCTCTTAAGAATGAGGGCAAAAACCTAAAATGCATGCTTAATACAAAAGCTTCAAAAGAGGCTCTCTGTATATGGTCCATAATTCTTCTAATTGTTCTACAGCTGAGGTCTAAGATGGATAACGGAGGGTTTCTTTTGTTTTGTTTTGTTTCCTGAAGTACCCATATTATTTTTTCACCTCCTTCAAAAATCAGGTGGGTTTTCCTTCCAAGACATCTCACCAGTTTGATTATAGACATCAGCTTTTAAGCTCAAAGATTTGAACAGTTTCTTTTACGTCAGCAGTGGAATCATGCATCAAAAAGATTTGGCAAACATGGGAAATGGCCTGTCTGGGCCTTACTGTTTCTTCATATTGTCATGTATGGTATTTCATTTTTATAATTTCTAGTTTCTCCATACACATCCATACACATTATTGTTTTAGTATAGCAAAGCTGCTTTTTTTTTTTTTCCCCTCCCCTAAAGTTTTCATTGCACGTTTTGGGACAGCCTACAAAAATTTGAAAATGGAAAACAGAACTTTTCAAGGTCTGGAAGCAAAGGAATCACCAGTTCATTACACCTGTAATCACCAGTTGTGTTTACAGGAGTAATGGAAATACCTGACTTCACTCTTTAAGGAGGGTAGATTATTATGATTTTGTTTGTTTTAAGAAACACTGATGTAGGGAAATCTGCAGTACTTTTCGGTTCACTTAGGGTGAAATAACATAATAGTTCAGATTAAATTTTCCTCTCTTGTAGATGATGTACAATCTGGAGGAGAATTGAATGTGACTACTAGCCTTTCATGTGTCCATACTGGTTTCCCCATTATGTTTCCTGCAAGCAGCTAAAGCAAGCACAAAATTATTGAAATACTTATTCAATTTTTCAATTGATTTAATAGTGTTCACTGAGGCTTTTTTCTACTTTGAAATATAATGCCAAAGCATCTCTCCAATTTAAAAAAGACCAGACTTTTTTTTTTTTTCCTCACGAAAAGGTGCAGAATTCTTCATCCTGAGTTATTTTGCCCATGTTTTGTCCTGAAATATGGCTTGATAGAGTGCAATAATCACATTTAGAACTACTAATCACTTTAGGATTATTAACTAATTATTGCCAATCACTGATGCTTGTTTTGATGGTGTCTTCAGCATTACAGTTTTTTAAATGTTTGTCTATGGCAAATATTGACTCCACCCTTGACTCTAACTTTCTGACAGCAGAATGATTGGAGGAACCCAGAAAAGTATAAAGGCAGCTTGAGAAGCTGGAAGGGGGATACTCGAATGTCTGAATGACCAAAGATATCTGGTCACTGTACCTTCTCTTTCAGCTAGTTCTTAGAGGCACCCTGTCCTGGTTTCAGGTAGGACAGAGTTAATTTTCCTCCTAGTAGCTGGCAGGGTGCTATGTTTTGGATTAGAATGAGAAGAGCGCTGATAACATGCTGATGTTTTAATTGTTGTAGAGCAGTGCTTACACCAAGCCAAGGACTTTTCAGCTTCTCGCTCTGTCCTGCTAGCGAGCAGGCTGGGGGTGCAGCAGGAGCTGGGAGGGGACAGACCCAGGACAGCTGACCCAAACTGGCCAAAGGGGTATTCCATACCATCTGACGTCATGCTGAACAATATATAGGGGTGGCTAGCCGGGGTGGGGGGCCGGCTGCTCGGGGATAGGCTGGGCATCGGTCAACGGGTGGTGAGCAATTGCATTGTGCATCACTTATTTCGTACACATTATTACTATTAATACTATTATTATTATTATTATTATTATTATTATTATTATTATTATTATTTTTCCTGTCTTAATAAACTGTCGTTATCTCAACTCACAGGCTTCACTTTCCCGTTTCTCTCCCCCATCCCGGAGAGGGAGGGGGGAGGGTGAGTGAACGGCTGTGTGGTGTTTGGCTGCCAGCCGGGCTAAACCACAACACACCCTGAACACTCAAAACCAGTTCTGTGTTTGGATTTAGTCCCTCAGCAGTTTGCCCTATAAATCATAAGTGGGATTCTCACTGAAGCAAGAGAAAGTTTCTTCTAACACAGCTTCAGTTTCCCTGAGGTTTCTTTCCTTCTGACTACTCCTTCATTTTCCATCCCCCAAGTTTTTTTTTTTTACATTTCTCAGTGTGGCACTCCTGATTAAGAGCTCCCCTGTGAATCCAGCACAGAACCAGCCTCACTTTTTGCCTTTGAATAAGCCTAAGATTATTCATAAAATTGACTATCTGCATTTGACATTATAACCACCAATAATTAAAACACGTAGAATTCATTCGTATATAATCGGTATGCTTACAGTGCTACAGAAGCTGCAATGCAGTTTGATCCTGTGATCATTCCTGTCTATCCTTGACCATAGCTATGAAATAGAATTGCCATTTATGTGCATTTGCATGCAAAACAGTAAGAAGAAAAAGATCACAGTTTTAGCTCCAGTAGTATCATGGCCGTCATTAACAATGATGCAAGAGTTTCCATTCAACTACATTGAAATTCTACTGAAAACAATATGATGATGAAATTTAGAAAAAGCAAGGACAAATATTGATTGAAGCAGACAGGTTCAAACCAAAGTCATCCTGGAAAGGACAAAGATGTGCTTAACAAAGAACATTTCACTACATAAAACCCTTGCAAAAGACTGGTAACTGAAAGCAACCACTCTGAAAACATCTTTAGCAGACCATCAGACTGAGAATATAAAAGACTAAGGGAGCAGACACTGACCAAAAATTGCAAAGTTAATGGCTTAGCTACAAAACTGGGAGATGGTGAACGCTGACTGTTGTGTGGCTGTTTAGGACACCATCTGAGCAAAAACTTTTTTAAAGCTTTGCCTTTTGATAAGTTTTCCCGATTTGTAAGCTCTACAAGTCCTGTCTTTTTAGTTAGGCTGTATTTATGATCTCCCAAATCTCCCTAGCTCCTGGCTCTTTCAGGTTATGAGATGTAGTTCTTTGTTTTCTCACGCTGAAAACATGCTATGCTTCACCTTACTGTCAAATCAAGAGGCCTTTGCAACCCACAATAATATCTTTTTTTTCTTAGCATGGCATCAGGTAGTGCAGGCCATAGACTTGAAAGTGGTATGGAGTGAATATGGTCATGAGACTGCTGACTTAGTGCTTGGGACTGAGCTAGAAGAGGCAACCATGGTACAGCATTAGCCAAACTGCTAAATGGAAATATTCTTTGGCACATGACTGGGAATTGTTTTGGAGCATTCAGTTGCATCAAACAGGCTAGGAGTTTTTCTAACAATTTAACATATAGACAATTGTATTTCTAATACCTTGGAACTGGATGCTGTTAATTTACTAGTTTAGGAAGAGCCTGAGGTAGTAAATTATATATAATTTTCTCTGAATATTTGATATTCTTTGTTACTGTAACATGATTGTGACTAGTGAGACAAATCATATGGTATCACATACTAAATGTCTTGTCACCTCCTAAAAACAATAATTACATGTTGTTTTGAATTTAAAATGTGTTTTTGTGAATATCCATCATACTAATGAATACCTTGGATATTACTCTTCTCTTTTGTGTTAAAGGCTCATAATGATTTTATAAGTAATTTGTTATTTCAAAGCCCTGTTCAGTATAGACATTGTATAAGGTCCCAAACATGATGTTTCTGCATACAAACTGCTACAGAATCTCTTCATCATAGCAAGAAAGCCATAAGAAATTTTACACAGAGTAAGATGAGAATTCTGCCTCACCTCAGCAGTTTGATCATCAGAAATTATACCTTAATTCAACAAAAAATATGTGTAGGTAGATTTTTTTTACATCTTAATAGGAATTCTGACATTAGTTTAGGATTATGCATTAGTACATTGTTGAAAGAGGTCCTCAAGGGCTGAGATAGGACTTCATTGCTTATCTACCTTTATATGTACAAATATTGTAGACTATTCATGATTTGTTTGCCTCACTTAACAAGTAAGAGAGGTTAAATTCCCAGACTACAGATATTTTGTTTTGATGTAAAACACACTTTATTACCTGAGATCCTGCAATAATTAAAATGTGTATCAAATATATAAACACCTTTTTACCACCTTTTTACTTTTTTTTCCCCCACTTTCGCTCTAAATGCCTGAATATGTTAAGCAATGTTTCTGTGCTTTAATTAGACGGCAGAAATCTGAGGCTGCCTTCATTTGGCTTTCAGCTGTTTACTTTGTGTCAGTAAAATCCATACAGTTTAAAGGAGATCTCAACTATAATTAAAAGTGCTATTGAGCTAAACACAATTACCAATGTTTATCTCATTATATAATGCTTCTGGCACAAAAAGCAGAATTCAAACTTGTTTTCTTTTTTGGTACTGTTTTGCAGAGCTTGAAACAATTCCAGTAATTCAATCAGGTAATGACAATTACTGCTGTCAATCCCTGAGAAAACTTGGTACTACTTAAGTTCATACGTTTCAGCTAAACTCTAGCTATTATGGTATGTTGAATTCTAAAATGCACAGAACTGTGAAAGTGAAGCCACTGGTATTTTTTTTCCCAATGCATCTTCCACTAGAAATTGACTTGTTGTATTTTTATTTATTTGTACACAGAAACAGGCAATTTTCTGGCTGCTAGAAATGCTTCACCAAATTTTGTAATGTGGTATGATATACATGATATTGTATGGTGGATGAAGTTCTGAGCTCCATATACCCATAAAAAGGCTTAAATACCATATTGTATAGGAACAAACAGAAAGTGGAAGTCATGTGCTTGTGTAAGACTTTCCTTATTAGTCTTATAATGCAAAGAATTAGAACAAGTAGTAGTCATAGGTAAAATACAGTAATGTATTTTGTTCTTCTAAATAGACAGTGCTTGATTTTCAAGCTAGTTTATTGTTTCTTCAATTTCAAGTGACTGAAAGGGCTAAAATCCAGTGACAGATCATAGAATCATAGAATGGCCTGGGTTGAAAGGGACCTTAAAGATCATCTAGTTTCAACCTCCCTGCTCTAGGCAAGGTTGCCAACCACTAGACCGGGGTGCCCAGAGCCTCATCCAGCCTGGCCTTGAACACCTCCAGGGATGGGGCATCCACAGCCTCTCTGGGCAACCTGTTCCAGTGCCTCACCACCCTCTGAGTGAAAACTTTCTCCTAATTTCTAACCTAAATCTCCCCTGTCTTAGTTTAAAACCACTCCCCCTTGTCCTATCACTATCAACACATATAAACAAGCATTCCCCCTCCTGTTTATACGCTCCCTTCAAGTACTGGAAGACTGCAATGAGATCTCCCCGAAGCCTTCTCTTCTTCAAGCTAAACAAGCCCAGTTCCCTCAACCTTTCTGCATAGGAGAGGTGCTCCAGCCCTCTGATCATCTTAGTGGCCCTCCTCTGGACCTGTTCCAAGAGCTCCAGATATTCAACCAAGAACTCCTGCGGAGACTCCTTTTGCAGAAGACCATCCTGATGGACATGAGTAAGCTTTACTGACCAGCAGACTCTTCTCCCTACTCAGTCTCTGGGGCTCAGTGCTGCTCTGCCTCACCCCAGCTTTCCTGCTCTGTGATTATATCTCCCCTGTGCAACTGAGATGTTACAGCTGTGAGCTGGCTTGTTGGACCTTTCCCATGCAACAGGCTATTGTACAACAGCACTCAGCACAGGACAGATTAGGACTCAGGTGGACCAAAGATATTACCCACAAGCAAGTATTTTAGTTGCCTTTCTGCCTCGTGACATAGCAGGTGATCAAACACTCTTGCATTCAAGTAAATTGGGAGATCTTGGGTCAGACTTAAGACTTGCAGACTTCAGTTTTAACTCATAGGAATCTTTTTATCAAATTGCCTACCAGCACAAACACTAGCAACTAATATACTCTGTTCAGACATGAGAAATTCAGAGATAAATTATGTCTCCCTTATGTCTCAAAATTACTACTTTCCCTCAAGGAGATGCTAATTTTTTGATCTTAAGATTCACAGCCCTGAAGATGTTATATATGTCTTCGCCATTCTAACAAACCTAGAAGTTGGTTCCTACCAAATAGCCCTTAGGAAAATAATGAGCAGCTCATATCTAGCTGTGCATGGGGCAGTAAGGACTTGGGATGAAAAAGTGTGCTTTCTCAAATGATATATATCACAACTCCCTTTTTATGAAGCAGGTACCTTTAGATAACCACTACATAAAAAAGTAATTGCACCTATTTTGAACTCAGTCAGCTGCAGCCAAGTAGATTTACTTGATTTTACTGAATGAATAAATAAGCTCAAAACACTGCAAGTTCAAGAAAGATGAACACTGATGGGCATAAAATAATTTTAGAACAAAGGATGACCTCTTGAACACTTGCAGTTCAAGTTCAACACAATGCAGAAAGTTTCCTCTCTAATTACATACTCAAAAACAAGCATCTTTTGTGTGTGTGTGTGTGTGTGTGTCAACAATGATACTAGGTTTCATGGACAGACCACTGCATGAGAAAATCATTTTTAAGAGAAAAACTGTTCTCAGCTCAAAGCCTGCAGCCTCGAATTAGAACAGCTGTAAGATAGATGGGTCATTCTATTTTTATGACTAATATATCCTCAGAGCTGTGCACACATGGGGGACCTTATTAAAGGATCTTTGTTAGCATGTTTCAACTGGCTATATTAATTGCTATATATTGTGTAAAGGGTAGACAATGACCATAAGCTGAATCTACCAGAAATGCCTGCATCATTTCTCTCTAGTACCTTCTTTTTTTCTTCCAGCTCAAGCAGTGCAAGAGCCTTGCAAATGAGGAAAAAAGAACTCTGCAACTTGTGTTGACAGCACTTAATAGTAGATCTGAGCTGCAGATCTCTGCAAGAAGCTGCCATATCTGACTCTGTGCTTCATCACCACCAGAACTGAAGCAATCTCAGCAACTTCTGATGACATGTATATTTGAACATGTTGTTTTTAAACAATTTTCATCACCAAATGATGTAGTGGCAATTCTTACCCTGGGAATGTGTAGACACTATCATCATGATCTGCCAAGACATCTTCAGATATATTGTGTTTCCACTCTCCTGGAGAAATGTGGCAAGGTTATTTGAGGGGTTGCTGTATGTCACAACTTGAATGCTTCTTGCTAGACCATCAATTCTATGTATTTACGTTCAAGTGTGGCATTGGAAAAAGATTTTTTTTTTTTTTTTTTGGACACAGCACATTCTGAACAACTCTTGTGTGTACATAAACTTTAATTTTTTCATTCTCAAATGTATTTGTATTATGTAGCGCTTGTTGAACCCTTCCACGCAGTCAATTTGAAAAATTATACGAATTATTTAATATGAGGGAACAATTATATTTATAATATTTAATTGCAAATTAATCATACTAATTTCCAGGTTGATTCTGACCATTGTTTTTTTTTCGTATGTTTGTTTGTTTGTTTTCAGATCCTACTTAGATACTGTTATGCAGTAAGTGAAAAAAGCTCTGCTTTACCTTGGACCAGAACCTTCGTCCTGGTTTACAGTCCTTCAGTTGCCACTGGTTATTTATGAAACATGTCACTTTTGTCATGTAATATTCTGGGGTCTCAGAGGTTACTTATACAGCAGTCCCTGGGGAAATGATACTTAAATAAATAATCAATCAGGAAGTTTAGAATGGTGTACCTCCATGGGGAGAAAGGGCTTTTAATATTATTTTTATGTATGTGTAACAAAAATGTCACTTTGAAAAGGGATGTATTTTGCTAACAGACCATTACAAGTAACTAGTGTTCAGAATTTTTAAAGTAAAGATTCAGGAAAGACTCCATTCAAATTCAACAGAATCAATGTTAAAATGTCAGCAGAAAGCAAATGCAGACCATCTACAATGTGTATAAAACAGCCCAACTCTTCCTACTAGTTGCAGCAAGTTCTTTTGATATGATAGGATATATCAGAAGCTGTAAGTTTTACTTTTCTTCAGTTGCAATGCTTGTTATAAATACTCTCCGAAGTTTAACATAGGATGCAGAAAGCAACTTGATAAAACTCAGTATACTGAATGAAATAACTTTTGAATCCTTTCTCCCACAACACAAGTCTTCTCTTTCCATAGATCTCTTAGCTTAAGCCTCTCCTTTTCTCACTGAAAAGTATTTCAGAATGGTAAAAGTTTTCACATGCTGTCTTTGGAGGGGTATTTTTATTTAACTGTTTATTTATTTATTTACTTATTTATATTGTGGATTTGTGCATTTGGAGGATACATGGAGTGTTGAAAAGAACCACTTCCCTGTGAGAAGACATTGAAATGTGAAAAGTAGAAAGGTCCCTCTTTGTTCAATTATTATTTATTCTGAATTTAGGAAAATAATATTGAGTAAAAGAAAGAAAGGGAAATCTGTGGGTATTTTTGTTTGTTTTCTCTTTGTAGAAGTCTATAAGTAGTGTGGTTATGATAATATATAAAGGTGTTTTTTTGTTTGTTTGTTTGTTTTTTTGGTCTGTTCTATCGATTCAAGACAAAAATCCTTTCTAAGCCTGCTGAGAAATTGAGAAATTGTGAATTCATTGCAGTAATTGATGCACTGATTAGAAACTTCTTTCTGGAACATGAAAGCTCTTTTGAGGCATGGTATACAATTTGGGACTGTTTGGGGACTGAAAGCCTCATACAGAGGGAACTGTGTTAGCTCTGCTTTATGGAGGAAAAGTGTCAAAAGATAAGAAAAAAATCAACTCTTACAATATATTGTTATACTTGAAGACACAATATGTAATCATATGTTCATAAATCTGACAATTTTGCAGCACAAAACTGAAAAATTTAATTAATTGTTGGATGTCTTAAACTAAAAATTTCTTGTACAAGCAATCTTTTCTACTTGCGTTAGATCTTTTCACTTACGCTGTTCACTTCTTCTCTCTCTGTCGTCATTTGCTCATAATATATTGTTAATGTGTCATTTTTTCATTGCCCTTAAAAAAAAAACACACACAAACAAACAAAAAAACAACACTAACGCTTGCTATTCACATTTCTTTGGTGGTCAGTAGCTGGAAGTCACTGGAGATTTTATGCATTCATCTGAGAGGACAACTTTTTAAGATAGTCATATACTGATGCCATTAAAACAGAAACATGGTAGAACAGTGCAGGGGGGTAAAGTAATACATACAACCAGTAAAAACAATTAAGAATTTTTTGCATAGAGAATATAACAGATGTGTACTTTGTGGATGGGGTGAACCATTGCCATTACCATTGAAGAGGACTTTACCAGGTTCGGACTCTGTCTTGTTCTGGTGTAGGCCAGAGTTTTGGGTCATCTCAGAAGAATAAATGCAGCACAATAATGAAGAGAGAGGGATGGCAGGGGAGAAGATTTTTCTTTTTCCCTTGAAGTTGGAGGGTGGAAGTTATACCTGTGCAGTAGCAGGTAAAACATGAAGATTAAGAAGAAACTGAAGTATGACAGCACACGATGGTGTGGGAAGCAGTAGATTCTTGATGGAGATATGGAAATGGATGTACAGCTTGTATCTCACAGGCTCTGTGTCCTGCCAGACATTGGCTTTTTCTCTCTCTTGTGCTCTGATGTTTCACAGCCTGGGAGGCATTAATGAGGGCAGACCCTGCCTTCTGTGTCACCACTTAATCAAGCCCTGCAAGGGCAGGATATGGAGCAGGGAGTGTACAGAAACGCTTTTTCACTGCTGGGGGAGAAAGAAAAAGAAATAAAAAAAACAACTGTACATCTGCTGTTAAGGAGAAATTGGTCAGCTGAAATGAGGTCATGCAGCAGGCTGGTTCTCTTGACAATTTGCTGACTGCTTTTAGCTTTCACGCAGCAGTGACAGTAAAACCTGACTGTTTTCAAAATGTAGATTCAGAACAGAACCACAGTAGGGTTTTCAGGACCAGGACCAGTAGAAAGGCAATAAAAGAACTGGAGAGGGACTAGTGATGCACAATTATAGCCATGGATTAAAAACTGCAGTGAAGATCAGGGACTACTTCACAAAATAACACTGAGGCAAAAGAGCTTTTCCCATTCATATATATTACAATATGATATATGATAACATATATATGTATATTATATATATATATATACACACATACACCTCGATTTTAATAACAGGTGGTGTTTTCAAAGCCCTCTATACATTTATCTCCTGAAAAGCCAGATGCAGAGGAGTATACATTTATCCTCCAATGGTTGTGGGAATAAAGGGCAAGCCAAGCCACTCAGGATGAAGACAGCAAGGAAAAACTGCCAGCCTCAAGACAGATGTCTGCTGGGCTATAGGCACTTCTGTTTGACCTTGGGAACCAGACAAAAATCTGCTATAGGACACAGAAAGTAACATAGTTATGGTTTTTTTGTTGTTGTTGTTTTTAATCACATTTTCATTATACTCACAATACATTAAAAATCAGTATAAAAACTGGAGGAAATAGCACAACAACGGAGAATTAGCAACTTGGCTACATGAAGGGTTACTGGTCCATTCAGCTTGTTAATAACTGAGGGACTGTGCACCTCCTATTTGGAACTGTGTCCATATAAAAAGCACAGGGAATTTAGGATGTTTCTCCTCCTGTCCTGCCCAAAGGGAGTTCAGTAAATTACAAATTGACTCACAGCTGTGTTCTACAAGATATTTGTTTCATTCAGTTGTGTTAATGTCTCAGACCTATCGTCATGGGGCATGGCTCACAAAATGCAACATTGGATCGGCATTTAGCCTGCTGACTCTATGATTATTAATGTATTGGGATTTAAGTTCTAAGGGTACTTCTTCAATAAGACCCAGGCCTAAGGGCTGCTCCATTGCCTATACAGTATTCAAGAACAGTAGCACAATGTTGGAAGAGGCAATAAAACACTACTGCAGAAAACTTCTGTGACTTCATATTTTCTGGCAGAGAGGGAATAGCAAAGTAAGAGCTACTCAGAGCAATGTTTGTGCCACAGCCAAAGGATTCTTTTATAGGAGAACAGTAAGACACAGGTCCGAGTTTCAACTGACTCACCTGGAAATTAAGTTAAGCACAGGACTAAATAAGTGGGGGCAGAGGGAGAGGAAAGAGGAAAGGTGAGCAAGTTAGGCCACCGATCTTAATAGCAGAAAAAAAATAAAAAATAAAATAATCTTCAAGTCGAGGAAAGTGATTGTCCGGCTCTACTCTGCGCTGGTGCGGCCTCACCTCGAGTACTGTGTGCAGTTCTGGGCACCACAGTACAAAAAGGACATTAAACTGGTGGAGAGTGTCCAGAGGAGGGCGACGAAGATGGTGAAGGGCCTAGAGGGGAAGACATATGAGGAGCGGCTGAGGTCACTGGGCCTGTGCAGCCTGGAGAAGAGGAGGCTGAGGGGGGACCTCATCGCAGTCTACAACTTCCTCGCGAGGGGGAGTGGAGAGGCAGGTGGCCTATTCTCCGTTATCACCGGTGATAGGACCCGCAGGAATGGTGTGAAGCTGAGGCAGGGGAAGTTTAGGCTGGACATCAGGAAGAGGTTCTTCACCGAGAGGGTGGTTGCACACTGGAACAGGCTCCCCAGGGAAGTAGTCACTGCACCAAGCCTGTCTGAATTTAAGAAGCGATTGGACTATGCACTTAGTCACATGGTCTAAACTTTTGGGTAGACCTGTGTGGTGCCAGGAGTTGGACTTGATGATCCTTATGGGTCCCTTCCAACTCGGGATATTCTATGATTCTATGATTCAAGCAGAAATTGGTACCCATATAGAAAAAGGTATGTAAATTTTGTATACAGAGTGGTGACATTGACAAGGAAGTCTTGTTCCTGGATGTCTTGTCCTGTCTGAAACAAAAGGGAGACTCAGATAAAAGCTGTGGTTGCAAGGCTTGTTTGTGTAGTATTGAAATAATCATATTTCCCTTCCTCCCCGCTCCCTCCCTTCCCCCCTAACCCCCCCCCCCCCCCCCCCCCCGATAGTCATAAGAATATTACACGTGAAGTAAAATAGACATTTATTTTCAGTGGGCTAACAAGTCTGCAGCAAGCATAGATAGTGAACAGTTGTGATAAGACTGGTATGTGTGCTGATATCTGTCATCTGATAAAGATGACAGATCTGTATTCAACAGATACTTTAAGATGACACACACTAGAATTACGTAGTTTTTTCAAAAATATGAACCGATATGGATTTCTGTGTTTGTTCTTAGCAGCACTGTGTTATTTCAGTTTAATTTTTGTATGACAAAAATTTATATGTTACCATTTCACATATAGAACAATTATATATAAATAATTTGGTTTGAATAAGTCATCATAGAAGAGTCGTTTAATTTTTAAAAATATTGTCTTGACTTTTGTTTACAAACAAACCGTACGTAATATAGCATGTTTAGAATTCCTACAGAATTTACTTGTTCAGCCTCACAAAGTATTTTATATTTAGTGGACTTTGTAAGATATCTTCTACATGGTTATTAATCATGTTCAAATCTTTTGTTCCTTTGCTATGTTTCATTCTGATTGACATTGTTAATGAGAAATGTGCATTTTAAAAATTATTTTTCATCTATTAAATAACATTTTTTCCCCTCAATAGGCTCATTAATGACACTTCCTACATTGATAATAGCAGTAATCTTAAGACAAAGTTTGCAAAGCCCACCTTTGTATTTCAGCCATTGTATTCTATTGCCAGTCTGTTTTACACAAGCACAAGGAATTCAGGTTCAGTTGCAGTCAGTGTTCTGCAAATACAGACAACTGTTCCTGCTCTCAGTCTCATTACGGATCCTAGGCCAGGAGCTGGCGGGGCTCATAGAGAGAGCTTTAAACTAGGCAAGAAGGGGGACGGGGCTCAAACAAGGCTTGTTGGAGCCGTGCCGGGGGAAACAATGGCTAGGCTGGGGAAGATGGCAATGGCCCAGCTGAAGTGCATCTACACTAATGCACGCAGCATGGGTAACAAACAGGAGGAGCTGGAAGCCATCGTGCAGCAGGCAGGCTACGACTTGGTTGCCATCACGGAGACGTGGTGGGACCGCTCCCACGACTGGAGTACTGCAATGCCTGGCTATCGGCTCTTCAGGAGGGACAGGCAGCACAGAGGGGGTGGTGGCGTGGCTCTCTACATTAGAGAATCTTTTGATGTTGTGGAACTCCAGGCTGGGAATGATAAGGTTGAATCCCTGTGGGTTAGGATCTGCGGGAAGGCCGGCAAGGCTAGCATCCTGGTCGGGGTCTGTTATAGACCGCCGAACCAGGATGAGGAGACGGATGAGGAGTTTTATAGGCAACTGACAGAAGTTGCAAAATTGTCGGCGCTTGTCCTCGTGGGGGACTTCAACTTCCCGGATATATCCTGGAAACACAACACGGCACAGAGAAAGCAGTCTAGGAGGTTTCTGGAGAGCGTGGGAGATAGCTTCCTGACGCAGCTGGTCAGTGAACCTACCAGGGGTGGTGCCCCGCTAGACCTTCTCTTCACAAACAGAGAAGGACTGGTGGGAGATGTGGTGGTCGGAAACTGTCTTGGGCAGAGTGACCACGAAATGGTAGAGTTCTCTATTCTTGGCGAGGCCAGGAAGGGGACCAGTAAAACTGCTGTCTTGGACTTCCGGAGGGCTGACTTTGAGCTGCTCAGGACGCTGGTTGGCCGAGTCCCTTGGGAGGCGGTTCTGAAGGGCAGAGGAGTCCAGGAAGGCTGGGCGCTCCTCAAGAAGGAAATCTTAACGGCACAGGAGCGGTCCGTCCCCACGTGCCCAAAGACGAGCCGGCGTGGAAGAAGACCGGCCTGGCTCAACAGAGAGTTGCGGCTTGTGCTTAGCAGAAAAAAGAGGGTTTATAATCTTTGGAAAAAAGGGCGGGCCACTGAGGAGGACTACAAGGATGTAGCGAGGCTGTGCAGGGAGAAAATTAGAAAGGCCAAAGCTCATCTGGAGCTCAACCTGGCTACTGCCGTTAAAGACAACAAAAAATCCTTTTACAAATATATCAATGCGAAACGGAGGACTAAGGAGAATCTCCATCCTTTACTGGATGCGAGGGGAAACCTAGTTACTAAGGATGAGGAAAAGGCTGAGGTGCTTAATGCCGCCTTTGCCTCAGTCTTTAGCGGCAATACCGGTTGTTCTCTGGATACCCAGTGCCCTGAGCTGGTGGAAGGGGATGGGGAGCAGGATGTGGCCTTCGCCATTCATGAGGAAATGGTTGGCGACCTGCTAAGGAGCTTGGATGTGCGCAAGTCGATGGGGCCGGATGGGATGCACCCGAGGGTACTGAAAGAACTGGCGGAGGAGCTGGCCGAGCCGCTTTCCATCATTTATCGGCAGTCCTGGCTATCGGGGAAGGTCCCAGTTGACTGGCGGCTAGCCAATGTGACGCCCATCTATAAGAAGGGCCGGAGGGCAGACCCGGGGAACTATAGGCCTGTCAGTTTGACCTCAGTGCCAGGAAAGCTCATGGAGCAGATTATCTTGAGGATCATCACGCAGCACTTGCAGGGCAAGCAGGCGATCAGGCCCAGTCAGCATGGGTTTATGAAAGGCAGGTCCTGCTTGATGAACCTGATCTCCTTCTAGGACAAAGTGACGCGCTTGGTGGATGAGGGAAGGGCTGTGGATGTGGTTTACCTTGACCTCAGTAAGGCTTTTGACACCGTTCCCCACAATATTCTCCTCAAGAAACTGGCTGCTCGGGGCTTGGACTGGCGTACGCTTCGCTGGGTTAGAAACTGGCTGGATAGCCGGGCCCAGAGAGTTGTGGTGAATGGAGTCAAATCTGGTTGGAGGCTGGTCACAAGTGGTGTCCCCCAGGGCTCGGTACTGGGGCCGGTCCTCTTTAATATCTTTATCGATGATCTGGATGAGGGCGTCCAGTGCACCCTCAGTAAGTTTGCAGATGACACCAAGCTAAGTGCATGTGTCGATCTGCTCGAGGGCAGGAAGGCTCTGCAGGAGGATCTGGATAGGCTGGAGCGATGGGCTGAGGTCAACTGTATGAAGTTCAACAAGGCCAAGTGCCGGGTCCTGCACCTGGGGCGCAACAACCCCAAGCAGAGCTACAGGCTGGGAGATGAGTGGTTGGAAAGCTGCCTGGCCGAGAAGGACCTGGGAGTATTGGTTGATAGTCGGCTGAATATGAGCCAGCAGTGTGCTCAGGTGGCCAAGAAGGCCAACAGCATCCTGGCCTGTATAAGAAGCAGTGTGGCCAGCAGGTCTAGGGAAGTGATTGTGCCCCTGTACTCGGCTCTGGTGAGGCCGCACCTTGAGTACTGTGTTCAGTTTTGGGCCCCTCGCTACAGGAAGGACATGGACGTGCTCGAGCGAGTCCAGAGAAGGGCGACCAAGCTGGTGAGGGGTCTGGAGAACAAGTCTTACGAGGAGCGGCTGAGGGAGCTGGGCTTGTTCAGCCTGGAGAAGAGGAGGCTCAGGGGCGACCTTATCGCTCTCTACAGTTACCTTAAAGGAGGCTGTGGCGAGGTGGGGGTTGGTCTGTTCTCCCACGTGCCTGGTGACAGGACGAGGGGGAATGGGCTAAAGTTGCGCCAGGGGAGTTTTAGGTTGGATGTTAGGAAGTACTTCTTTACCGAAAGGGTTATTAAGCATTGGAACGGGCTGCCCAGGGAGGTGGTGGAGTCACCATCCCTGGAGGTCTTTAAAAGACGTTTAGATGTAGAGCTTAGCGATATGGTTTAGTGGAGTACTTAGTGTTAGGTCGGAGGTTGGACTCGATGATCTTGAGGTCTCTTCCAACCTAGAAATCTGTGTCGAAAAAAAATCACAGTAGAAATAAAAAGAAAGAAATTTTCAAGCAGCCAAGACATAGTGTGCCAAAGCAAGTGAATGTATTACATTATGTTTGACTGCAAAGTCTCCTTTTATTTAACCTGCAGAATTAAGTACATATTCTGATTACTTCCTTTCTTTCCCTTTCCTTTCCTTCCCTTTCCTCTCCTTTATCATTTTTCAGATGAAAAACGTAAGGAAAAATATAATTTAGTAGAGTGATTTGAAGTATTCATTTGTAGTGTTTCCCTAAGTCTGTGTGGTCAGAGCAAAATCAGACAAAAGAAACAGCTCCCTTCAGGAATAAGTGATGACAACGACAAGACTGTAACCCTGAAATCTTCATTTGTAACTTTCTGATGCTTTGCCTAAGTCTAAACCAAAATAAATGAAATATTGTATTGTAAGTGCTTGGACAGGGCCATCTGCGCTGGTGCGGCCTCACCTCGAGTACTGTGTGCAGTTCTGGGCACCACAGTACAAAAAGGACATTAAACTGGTGGAGAGTGTCCAGAGGAGGGCGACGAAGATGGTGAAGGGCCTAGACGGGAAGACATATGAGGAGCGGCTGAGGTCACTTGGCCTGTTCAGCCTGGAGAAGAGGAGGCTGAGGGGGGACCTCATCGCAGTCTACAACTTCCTTGCAAGGGGGAGTGGAGAGGCAGGTGACCTATTGTCCATTATCACCAGTGATAGGACCTGCGGGAACAGTGTGAAGCTGAGGCAGGGGAAGTTTAGGCTGGACATCAGGAAGAGGTTCTTCACCGAGAGGGTGGTTGCACACTGGAACAGGCTCCCCAGGGAAGTAGTCACTGCACCAAGCCTGTCTGAATTTAAGAAGCGATTGGACTGTGCACTTAGTCACATGGTCTAAACTTTTGGGCAGACCTGTGCGGTGCCAGGAGTTGGACTTGATGATCCTTATGGGTCCCTTCCAACTCGGGATATTCTATGATTCTATGATCTGCACCACTTCTTGTTTGAGGCAGGCCTGCGGATGTTGTGGCTGGACAGAGCCCATGGCTGGGCAGGGCAGGGCCATGGGGAGCTGGAGCCCAGACCTGCTGCAGCTTTGCTGGGGCAGGGGCTGACAGCCTCAGGGCTGATGTGGGGTCCTGAGCCTGGGCAGGGTTAAAGAATTTGAGGTAATGGGAGAGGAATGGTAAGGCCTGCAGTGCTCGCAAAGCCCGGACAATATCTTCCATTGCAATTTAGGCAGCTGTTTATTGAGTGTTATAGTTTGTTCTTGAAAGTTTGCATAGGCCATTTTGATTCATCTCTCTCTGTTTCTCTCTTCTATTAAAAACAAACAAAAAACAGACAAACAAAAAACAGGTATCATCACACTGTACTCTAGTTTTAATATGGAAGACATAGAGGGAAACACCTTTTTCATTTATACATGGGTCCTTTTGTGAAAAGTGGCCATTTCAGACCCTTGGGTGAGACTTTCAGATGTGGACATTGGGTCCAGCCAGCTCCCATGAACCACAGTCGAAGGAAGCCCTTTTGCATCCATTCTACAAGGGGCATCAGAGACTTGAAGCCAATGGGATGAACCAGCATTCATAGCAGAGCTCTTCTGGGCGTGGGAAGGTCATAATGCTGAACAATGGCCTGATTTTGTCAGTATAAAAATAGGTTCATATTTATCTGCAGAAAAAAAAAACTAAAACTGATCATTCGATAAAAGTGATCATCCCTCATGCTGGTTAAACAAAGTATAAACACTGATTAATAACAGAAACATCTCAACATGTTACAGGACATGCACCAAAACTTGAGGTTTAGGTAAAAATAAGTAAATGCTATTAAGTTAATTTTCTTTCTTCTTCTTCTTCTTCTTCTTCTTCTTCTTCTTCTTCTTCTTCTTCTTCTTCTTCTTCTTCTTCTTCTTCTTCTTCTTCTTCTTCTTCTTTTCTTCTTCTTCTTCTTTTCTTCTTCTTCTTCTTTTCTTCTTCTTCTTCTTCTTCTTGTATCGTTTTAATACCATCCCAGTCTATTTTTAGATAAGTAAACTTGGGATTTTTACTCTTGAGAGAACTGATTTTCTGTGGGTATCGAAATGATTTAAATCCCTTCATAGGCCATGAGACATCACTTTCAATATCTATATGAAAATTGTGGTTGACATACAATATTGCCAGCCCCAAGTATTCAGCATTAATGTGCCAGATTCCCTAAAGAACAGAGAAATGAGTTAACAAAATGAAAGCAATATTATTATTATTTTTTTTAGTGTGGTTATATTTGCCTTTTTGCTTTTCAATCTTTAGTGTAAATTGATTCATATTTGCAAAAAAAATCTCAAAGACTAGGGTTAGAAGGGGTTGAGTATTTGTCTTATTTTAAATAAACAAGATCATTGAGAATGAAATTGTTTTTAAGGCTACCATCTATTCAATTGCATGATCTGCTGTCTCATCTGACCTGGGAAAGCCATTGCTGTTTTCAATATGAAGCCAGCCTCTTAATATAGGCAGAAGGTTTTTTTTTTCTTTATATTTCAGTAGTTCCCAGAAATGTGATAGAAATTGTACAACCAGAAGAGAAAAAAATAAAAAATCAATTCCTGAATTGAAAATCTTTTAGTTTTGCCCATTTTCTTTTCCCAGTGGCACAATAGTGATAGCATTTCTCATTAGCTGTAATGTCTGCTCTTCCTTTAGTATATGTGGCTATACCGCCTTTGACCGTAGAGGAACATTGCTGATTTACATTGTCTCATAAACAGGCCCATTGTTATGCAAGTCTTGTAATTGCATCCACATGATTTCTTTTCAGAGGTTGCTGTTTCTCTTTGCTGTTGGAATCTTAGTGTTCTGGGAACACTAGTAAGAAATGCAGCTTCACCAAGACACTATAAAGACATCAAACGGTGGTCATCCACACTAGCTACGCACACGTCCATTACCCTGAATAGTTCAACTCATTACTAACTGCTGAGCCAGTTCCAGGACTTTTTACCCCTAATACAGTTGATGCTCCATACCTTTCCATGAATTTGTCAGGCATATATATATATTCAACTTGGTCCATCATTTCAGTCTGAAAAATAGTGTTGATATTTCAAAGATATTTTTGACAGCATGTATTTTAGTAACAAGCCAAATTTTATGACTACAGAGGAATTTACATAAATGCACAGGGAAAGCTGAAGGGACTATGTCATAGCTCAGTTAATGTTTATTTATTATGCAATGTGAGAGAATATCTATAGTAAATTGAAAATACCTATCTATCAGTACTATGCCCCATTATTTGATGTCATAAACAGTTTTACTGAAGACTGGATTCTCAAGATATATGAATTGCCCAAACCAGAGGATGTATTGCAGATTACTTGAATGAAATGTAAGTAGTCCCTTTTACTTTTAAAGAATACATAATGCTTTGCATAAAATTGATTCTGCATTGTGCCTTTGACAGACTACAGGGAATGAAATAAAAGGAACAGAACTAATGGCAGAATGGCAGAAAGCATCCTTATTTTTCACTGTTCAGTGTATATTTTCACTTTCACACAAAGAATTCATCGGTGATTTTTTTTGTTTGCTTGTTTTTTTTTTTGTTTTATTTTTTGTTTGTTTTCATTTCTAACAGTCCCTGTTAAGCATCAGATTAGGGTGTTGCCTTTTATTCCCTTTTAATGACAGAACAAGAAAGCAAAGAATGATGTCAAAGAATTTAAGTATTTCAATTTATTTATTTATTTATTTATTGCCATTTTTAGAATTAGTGTTGTTCTGACTGATAAAGTAGGTAGTTTTATGGCATTTCAATAATTTAAAAACACTAAAGGTGTCTCAGTCCCACTGAAGTAAATTCCATTCTCCTAAACTGAATTTGGAAAGATTTTATGTAGGAGAGAAACTGTTTTCAGTTTCATAAGATATGAACATGTTTGAGGTTATTTGGGAAAGACAGAAAATAGGAAAAAGAGACAACCTCAGTGGACCCTAAGGAAGTTCTTCAGGTCATTTTACTTCTCTGTCTTCTGCGTAGCCATCTTTGGTATTGGTCTTCAGAGCACGTGCTTTCCTTTAGCCTGAGACAGGACTGTTCAGCGTGCAATATGGGTCACTGATACTTGATTTCCCTTTTTTGGCCTTCACATAAATCACAAAATTAGTAATACAGAACTTGTACTATTTTTTCATTCAGAAAAAATGATCTATAATTCTGTTCAGCTATTTGAATGTTGTTTGCTTCGTTTTAACAGTAGTTACCTTTTCTTTAAATTGTTCTTTTATCTGAGTTACAAAAGATACACAATTTTGTTATTAATTGACAATTAATGGTATTTAGAAACTGTTCATTTAATTAAAAATATTTTTAATGCAAATATTAATATGAAAGTCAAGAAGAAATGTAAGACATTTCCTACTAGCAGGTGTGGTAAGCTGAACAAGGGAACATATTAAAGTGTTTCATTAGATAAGTGGTTTTTGTTTGGTTGTTTTCTGGTTCATTGTCTTGTGGGGTTGTTTTAATCAATGAATGTATTTTGGTCTAATTGACTTAATTTGCGCTGTAAATATTCCTACTATTGGTTTGACAATACACTTTTGAAACAGTCACTAGATAGTGGCTCTCAGAGTTCTTTTAATGAGTTATACTGAGTATTCCCAGCCTGTGGTACAAGTTGCAGTTTTGAAGTTATGATCCTTTATAAATAATTATGAACCAGCTTGAAATTGTGTTAGAAATTAATGTAATAAAGTTTGACTTATGACATGTATTCCAAATTAGATAAAAACCCTTGAGTTTATGGAAAAAAATAAATTTGTCTCATCAACTTAAAAACGTTCTGTCAAAACCCAACTATTGCTACAGGAATTACAGGGAAAAATTCTACCATGAGCTCCACTTTCTCTTAAGTTACACTGCAATAAACATTTTCTTGATTAATAATCATGGCACAGGAAGAATGGACAGAAGAAGGAAAGAAAAGCAAGACATCTCCGTTGTTTCTACGGGTAATTTTTTTTTTTTTTGACAAATTTTACATGAAGTAAGCCTCCTTTTTCAGTTAAAAGCCCTTTTATAATCACTTTATTTAATGTTAATCCAATATGATTCTTAGTCATTTACCATTGAAGAGTTGCCAGTAAGGAGATATTCTTAGTCCCTGAATCCAATCACAATTTGCAGTTGGCTGATTGTCAGTAAATCATCTCTCTCAACCTTTCATACAAATTGAAAAAATGAGATGTTGATTTCAAGCAAGGCTTCATATTGGTCACAATGCTTTGGAAAATGAGTGAACAGAAAAAATCCCATTCTCCATCATTTTTGTCAATAGCAGTTGGAAGAAGAATGTGGGAAGATGATTGGGAGTGCAGATTTTCTAGTCAGTTATATTTTTTGCCTAAACAGTAGGCAACAAGGTTTTCAGTAAGCATGAGAGCTTTGAAATCTATTGTTTTGTAAAGCTTTTTTTTCTTCTTTTCAATTGACTTTTTTTCTATTATTTTATTTTATTTATTTTATTTTATTTTATTGTATTTATTTTTTTTTCCAGATGAATAATAAACTAGATAATAAATAATCTAATAAATTAGATTCATATTTTCAATGCACTTTTTGACAAGGGAAGTATACCTTTCTTTCCAGTGAAATGCCTATGTCAAGAGTGCTAGTCTTATTATCAGAGGCACAAATAAAAACAATGCAGTAGAACAATTTCCATATTCTAAAATTATCTCTTTAACAAGTTTAAAGAACTTACTCAACTAAATGATGATCAAATAATGTACACTGTGGCTAGGGGTTGGCAGACTCCCTGACCCAGTTAAGGGAAAAGTACAGAAGTCCATATGTCAGAAGCCATCAGTCACTGTATATGACTAGTAGTGTGTCCTTTGGATTGCAGGAGATTGAAGGGTAGATTTATATATATATATTTATGTATATATATTTATTTTTACCTGAAAACTATAGGATGCCTAAGCAAAGAATCAAAGACAGATGTGGATCTTTATGCCCTGAAAGGGGCAGGGAGGTAACATCAGTGGCTCTAGAAGCTGGGAGCCTAATGTCAAGATGCAGAAATATCCTTAGAGAAGCAGAGGGAACAGGCGTGAGTCCTGTGGGCCAGGGCAACTCAGTATGATATGTACTGCTCATTACAAGGCCTGAGAACAGCAGAGTTGTGCCACCAGCTGAAGGACCCACAACTGTCCAGAAGTTTGCAGTTCTCCTCCCAGACAGGGGCCAGGGCTGGGAGAGCACAGGGAGGGCATGCAGAATGTTGGATACCTCTGTGCAAGAATGCACAGCAAGTACAGTATCACAGGATTGACCCCAAAAAAGTCAAATGTGTTTTTTCAAGCTACTGACAGGAAGGAGACGTACCAAAGGAGCTTCTAGCCAGAGAGAAGGATTTTCCCTATGATGGCTTTATTGGACAATGACATTCCAGGACAGGAAGAAAGTAATAGGTTGAACAGGGAAAGCGTAATCGATTTATATTTGCTACAATATAAATAAAATTCCCACCCAGAATAACATACAGAAATAACATACAGATATCTCATTAAATAATTGCTTCAAGTGAATAGTCTTTCCAGTGGGAGGCCTACAGTAAGATCTGTACCACATTAAAGGAAATTGAATTGTGAGTCATTTATTTATTTATTTATTTTAATTTGGGCTCCTGAATACAAATTCAGTTCCTCTGAGTATGACTTTTTGAATGTCTAAACACAAGGCTTACAGATTGTTATTATCCTGAAAATGTACAAAAAGTTGCACAGAGTAGAACTCATTACAATATTTACCTGTTAGCCCTGTGGTATCTGACCATTTGTCAGAGACCTCTCAAACAGCAAGAGCAACATACCATTCAGAAGCCTGGGGCAAAGTCTTCTATTGCATTTCTCTGACTGGTTTCCATGGTTAAAAAAAAGCCCTGTGATCATCTTCGTAACACAAAAGCTCTGATAGCACGTAGGCTGTTTAAGAAAACACTTTGTCTTCATTGCTCTTTAAGAATCTAGACTGGGAATACTTGATTGTATGTAATCACTTGGAAACTTAAGTTTGACTTCCCTCACTTACCTGAAGAAATTCATGAGATATCTTTAAATTGACCTTTAGAGTTTCCCACCAAGAAATGAATTGCATTCATTAATGATTTGGTGTCTTCAGAGAATCTAAATTGTTGTTTTAAATACATTTTAGGAGCTGACTGAGAGAATAAATCTCCTTTTACCCTTCTCTTATCAAAAGCCTTCCTAAAAGCAATAAAAAAAAGACATGAAATGACATTATTGATATTAGTTGACATTTTAAGATTAAGAGTAGAGAAAGATATCTGCAATCTGTTTCTGAGCATGAACTGTGGAATGCAGAAAATTAAGTGCTAAATGAATTACCTATACATGAAGGCTTGGCATCAAACTACTCAATTCTATATACTTATGGGAAGTTATAAATGACTAAGTTCTGTAGGTTGCAAATAAAATCTCATTCAAAACTGTAATTTTGCTCAAATGTGACAATGATATGCATATAAGGATATTCATGAATTTTGTAGTAGAATTACTTTGAAGTGGGTTTATATAAATTTTTATATATGATACACAATAACACTTTTTCTACACACCATTTTATGCATTAAGATTATTTTACCCTTTCAATAGCCTGGACCTTCAGTAGAGGTTGTCTGGGCAAGTATATTCTGTAGAAATTTGAAAATCCCATCTTCTCAGACATTTTTGGGGGAACAAGTTTGATCCAAATGTGTAGTTGGAGCACAGCATTTATTTGCATTCCCTGAATCTTTGAAATATTTCCCTTCTGCAGGTGTTCTCATTCTGCATAGCAAATCCCATGGACTAAATCAGCTACTGAAAACTTTAGAATATTAGTCTTTCTGTACAGCATTGGAACGCTCTTAATTCAGTCTTATTCTCTACCACTCCTCATCTTTGTTTTTATTTATTTATTTGATGAACTAACATGACTTAGGACATGAGTGAATGTCCTCAAGTTGTGCCAGGGGAGGTTCAGGTTGGAAACTAGGAGGAATTTCTTCTCAGAAAGAGTAGCCAGGCATTGGAACAGGTTGCCAAGGGAGGTGCTGAAGTCATCATCCCTGGGGGTGTTTAAAGAAAGGTTGGATGGTGCTTAGGGGCATGGTTTAGTGAGTAATATTGTTGGTAGGAGGACAGTTGGACCAGATGATCTTGGAGGTCTTTTCCAACCTTTATGATTCTATGACTTAGTTATGATAATTCTGAAAGAAATATATATATATATATATATATATATTTTCTTCTAAGTGAATATTCCATATACTACCTGGACTGCATTCTTTAAAATGTTTATTTTGAATCTTAGTTTTGAAATGCCTAACTTGAGACCTATCTATGACTTTTAATAATAAAAAAATAATTAAATTCTTATTAAAAAAAGAAAGATTTTGAGTATCTACCACCTAAAAAACAGACCTACTTATATAAATTCAGCTTACATTCCAAAGAACAAGGTCATTCAAACATACAGGTTACATGTGCAAATTCAAGCTCCATGGATTTTGAAAGCCTTCCTTCTTAACTAGTATATTATTGCCATACAGAAACACTGCTGTTTACCTGCTCCGTCAGAAACAATCATGGCTGAGAAGAGCAAAGTAGACTATCACATAACATGGTATAAAGTTATCCTTGACAGACACTGCAAATGCAGTATGCAAATTTTGATGTGTACCAACTGAAGCAAAGTTGTTAATGCTATAATGTTTTCCAGCTAAGTAATCAGACCATGATAGAAGTGAAGTGAACATGCTGATGCCTGAATGTAGAAATTAGGATCTGTGGCCTCCAGGCAACTGGAAAGCTTCCAGGATGTATGCCTGGTGTTGTGCTTTTTGTCAAATAGACTCTAGCATCTAGTGTTCAGCTGCATCACATCACCAGCTGTTTCTCTCTCTCTCTCTTCCCCCCCCCCCCCCCCTTTCATTCTTTTTCCTCAGGAGCACTTAATGCATTCACTTTTTATATACATGAATTGCATAACATGCTTGTAATTAGGAATGGAAGGACTAGAAATTACTTGTAAGAACTTTAGTAAAAAGATCATACAAATATTTGAGTAACAGTATAAGAAAGTAACATTGAGATGTTTAATACCTACATACAGATGTACTTTTTCGTTCTCAAACAATGAGGGATAGAAAAGGAGTTATTCAGAATTGTGGGGAGTGAAAGCAAAGAATTATAGGAAAACAGTCTTAAGATATGAGAAAGGTTCATATTGCCTGACTTAAGTACTCTGGTACTATAAACTACATACATTTTACATTTAGTCACTATGACTAACCATTGGAAAGAAAGGGAGAGATTGCCTTCCAGAGGGCAAATGAGCCCTGCAGTTTTAGTCTTAAACTGTCTTCTCTGAGCTGTTTCCTAGAGGAGCCTTTCTCTTTTCAATGACTCCCCAGGCAGCCTCATGAGTTGCATTTAGTGTCTGATTTCAGTGACTAAAATCACTTTAGACTGGTGTCTAAAGGTGCATGTTGCAAATATTTCTTCATCCAGAAACCACCTAGAAATCAGAAAGCATAAGAGAAATAAAAGATTAGATCTGTTCTTGAAATTTGTACTTGGATTAAGGATACTAATCCCTGGTACCCTCTGTGTTTTGTTTTTTTTTTTTTTTTTAATATACTATATCAATTAAGATTAATTTTACACTCCTACAATACAAAGTGAAAATGAACCCCTCAAGCATAATGTACAGAGTCAATACAATTATTATCTTTTTCCTAGTAAGTATCCACTATGGGTGACTAGCTTTGAGCAGCAAAACTGGTTGCTGTCCTTTCCTTATTTTTGTTTCATTGGTAACTAGACGAAGATAATACTGTTGGAGTAATTGCCAAATGTCTCTTTGAACATGAAGTCTCCTAAGATTCTTAATGGCATGACTATATGGTGATATCATTACAAAAGCTTGTAGTATGCTATATCTTCCTGCAAGATGGTGTTTTAATGCAAAGCAATCATTGCTATGCAAAAGGAAAGATTTTGCTTTCTGGTCATCTGTGCACTGTGACACAAGGGAAAAGAATGCTGGAGAAGTAAGGAGAAATATATGAAGAAAGTTCATGCACAAAGGAGCAGGTATAGAATCATGCCAGTTCTTGCAAAAAGCTGCATGTATTTTTTCGTTCATTAGAGTCAGTTTGATGGTTCCTTTTAAGAATTTTTCAAACATCCTCATGGATGCTGACAGCAGGTTAAGAAAGAATCAATACGTAAACCAACATGTATCTGATCCACCAGACCCACTAAAGAGTCCCAACAAGCCAGCTATCAGGAACTCTACTCAAATTGAAAGTTTCAGTAATCCCCCCCAAAAAAGCATGCGGTTGCCTAGTCTGCCTCTAGTCTCTGCTCTTTATCTCAGCCTAAAAAATGACACTTGCTCACACTCAGAACAATTTCCCCACAGAAGAAAGCAGCTTGGTATGTCTTTGATAACCCTCAAGTTGTGAGATGTGTTCTTGTCCCTGCTAATCAGTTTAGGAGTCCAATACACGTCCTTAGCTCATGGTCAAGAAGAAATAAGATCTCTTTTACTTCAGCTGTGCTCTCAATCTAGGTGGTTTTCATTTTAAGTGAGCTATCTCTCTCCCTCACAGATAGTGTTAGATAGAATTTGAGGAATTCACTGTTCTGGCTGGGTTGCCACAAGTCTAGGATAACCTTTATTCATAGGCTCTGATAATTTTGCTACAAAATATTGAGAAGAAAATAGAATCCCTTTTTTTTTCCTGTGATGAAAGTTTCCTTCTTAGCCTAAGACAGGATACCAAAATGTCAACATCATCCCGAGTGTAATTATATCTAGCTCGATTTCCCATGCCCATGCTTTTCCATATATGAGCATAGTCGTTCATCATCATACATGAATTTCAAATGCCAAATCAAAACAACAAGATGTTAGAGGTGAACATATCAGAAACATTGAAATATGTCCAAACTTATTGGGAAGGGAGAGTTGTTTGTCCAACAGAAGGCTTCTTAGTTTTACAATCAATACTAACATTCTAAAAAGGAACACAAATCATGACTGCTGTTTCCAGCTCCACTGAAATGTATGCTTGTACGTAAGTTACTGTAAGAATCTTCTATACAAAAAGAAGGAAATAAGAAATTAAACTCCCAACTTGTGACTATATAAAACGACATTTTCCTAGTCAATTAAGCTATTCATATATGCATAATCTGCTGTACTGCTTTAGTGGTACAAATATGTGTTTACCACTTTCATTAGCTTTTAGTATGTCATAACAGTGGAAGTTAAACATAAACTATGTTCTTTACCAGCTCATGCATTGCCAACATTTGTTGATTTAAATCCTTTACTGTTGGTGTCTTGAATAACCTAACAATAACTCACTTTGAATTAGAATTCTAAGTTCAGATTTTGGATTTTTTTTTTCATGTATACACAAAACATAATATGAGGATTTGACATTATTGAAACATAATCAACATATGCCTCTGCATTAACATTTTAATCATCATTTTAACAAGCAAAACAATGATTTAAACATCTCATTTCCTATACAGTTCAGTAGTGTTCAGTCATTGTAATACCTTTATACAAAAAACTACTTCTACAATTTCAGTTAGCTTTAGAAAAAGTTTTTTACTGCTCCCTTTCTATCTTTTTATTTTAGTGCAATCAGACATATTGATAGTCATTCTGATTTCTGTGATGGTTGTTTTTCTTTGTCTGACATTATTCATACCAACCTTCTTACTCATGTCTCCCCGAAATATATATTTTGTTCATCTTTAGAAAGGACTTGTGTTTTGTTTTTTTTTTTCAAGGTAGAAAGTCAGTTTTAGTTTTTGGTTTAATAGTTTAGTTGCTCAGCTGTTTTTTCATAACGAATGCCAGAATAAGGTTTCACTTAATGCAAAACTTTCATACATATATGTAAGGTATTTCTAAACAAAATAGAATAGAAAACCAGTCTTTTGTGTTATGCATGTTGTGAAATTTTGGAAAAGTAAGTTTCCTTTTCCTTATATATGTGTAAACCTAAAAGGCAATTTAAAGGTTTAGCAGGGACTAAGAATCAAGAATCACTGATACCAGAATGCATTAAAATACTACTCAGTTCTTCCAGCCCTATAAACTTTGTTAGTGAACAAGCTTTCTAAGGCATCCTTTTTGGTCTTAATCTCTCTTCAGACAACAACAAAACTTAAAAATGTTCATCAGGCTTTTTATATATACTGAGAAATATAAAGAATAACTTTTCCAATTGGACATTTAAAGCAAAGTTTCTGTTTGAAACTGGCATGCCCATGTATTTGAATTTTCAGACACAAATCTAGTCCAGCTTGAAAATTTTTGCTAAAAACATGGTTTATAATTCAATACACACACACACACAGTATAACTATCTTTGTTTTCAGCTGGTGTGGATGAGCTTTAAAAGAACGATAGCGGTGAAAAACACTCTGTGACTGTCTGCCTTATTCCCTTCTCACACCTCCAAGCCCGGGAAGTTGCATCTGTCTGGGCTGCCATCCCTTCACTGTTGGAGAATGCCTATGAACAAAATATACATCCAGCAGTTCCCACAGTAAGACAACTGGGCTGTAATAAAGTTAAATGCAAAACAGTTAAGATATATTGTACAATAGGATAAATAATGAAGTGTTATATTTCTTTCCATTCTTATTTTCTCTTCCCCTCTTTCCACCCCTAACAGATATCAATAGTTTGTTTTCTTTTCCCTGATACCACTTTGATAGGGTCCTGCCTAAATGGCTGCCAAGTCTCAGCCTGCCAAGCCATTTGTCCTTTATGGATAGTGATTTGTGGAGAGAAGTTAGGTTCATTGAAATGGAAGAGAAAAGGGAAAAAATCTGAAGGCTGCAGGCTCTCTGACATCAACTATGGTGCTAATGATTTTCCTTGAGGTACAGGTCTCAGCAGGGCACAGAGTCTCATACCATGCATCCCCAGGAACTGACTTAGAGCAGGATTTTCATTTTATTTGTGCTTGAAACAAAAATGTTCAGTCCTCCCACATTACCACCATTTGAGAACTAAAAGAGTATGACGTGGAGATAAAGGAGTCAGGTCCTCAATTATTCCTTATTTAAACTGTATAGGCAGAACTATAAGGTGAAATTTTAAAGTAGACAAAATGTTAGGCACAGGAAGTTTAAATATTTGAATGAATAAGTTATTTAAATGTTCTGTCTTATGGACATAGATTTCCCTCTTCCTAGGCTCTCTAAAGCCTCAGAACACGGCGTATTTAAAAGAAAACCCTAGTAAGTTTCATAGGGTCAATGCAATTAAAGCCCATTAGTTAACAGTATGAGTGAAATATCAGTTGATCTAAATACAGAAAGGTCTGCACACTTTGAAAAAGTGCTTTGAAACTGTATATTTTATGTTTACATGTTCAAAATCTACCCCTTTTTCCATTGTAGTTATCCCAAACAAATTAACTTACAACTGAGTACATGCTTTCTGTGATGACTGAAAAAACATGCCCCTAAGAACTAACTTGCACTATGATCACAGCATATGAAATATGACACATTAGATGGCATTACAGAGCACTCACTCACTTTCTACATCTTCAATCTGTGCTAAAGGGCTTTTTTTTTTTTTTTTTTGAGACAGGACAGTGAGTTCAGACTGAAAATTAATAGTAGCAAAGTAATATCCTGACCAGTTAAAACATAGATCTGATTCATTGAAAAGGGCAATTTTACATAGATGAAAACAGTTATGGGAAAAATCAAGTGGGAGGAAATACTGAAGTTTAAATACATGAATGATGATTGGGAATTGTTTAAGAATATTTTATGAAATGTCAAAAGCTCCCACTATCCTATGCTTACGAAAGACTACTTCAGTAAAATAATGACCTCAGTTAAAAAGGGAACATGGAAATGACACTAGAAATAAAATTTCAAAACTCTGAAACATAGTATACAGAAAAGGAGGAAGCAGAGAGCTGTTTAGGAACACTGTAGCACCACCACAGGCTGTGTCATTTAAAATTAAGAACAATAAGAAATATTTTTATAAATTTAGTCAGAACAAATGAAATGTAAAATTTACAACAGTAAAAACTGATACTTGCTGAAAGAACTAACATGACTTAGAAAAAAAAGTAAAAACGAAAATTAGAAATATTTCATATATATACCATACTTTGGTAATTAGAAGGATACAGAAGGGAAAAGATAATATGACAGTCTTAAAAAACGTATAATAACTACAAGCTGATAAAATTGATACCTGATAACATCAAGGAATAGGACATAGGTCTCTATCCATTAAGTAGACACCTGATTCATATAAGGGCTCTGGTAGCTCAGAATAAGGCAACTAAGCTCTCTGTTTAAAGCAAAAGCACGTCAGTCACCTTTGAATAAAAATCAGAAAAGCTTTAAGTCTGAATGATTAGCTGCCTAAATTAGCCAATGGGAATTGTTTATCTCAGCAACGTCTTAAATCTTCTGACACATCAAGGTGCTACCCCCACCAGAAAATGCCTCAGATTTCACTAAAATAATCTCTGCTGTTTTTGTTGTTGTTGTTTTGTTTGTTTTTGTTTTGTTGTTGTTGCTAGGTTTGTATGTCTTTCAAAACCTAGAAAAAAAAAAAAGAAAAAAGAAGGGTTTTCATTGTTAAATCAGGATGGGAGAAGAGGTGACTACAGTAAGAATTAGCTGGTGAAATATGACTGCTTCCCAAACTGTACGTTTACTTTATGTAAGGAGACTTGTATAAAAGTTCTGAATACCTTCTGGAAAGGAGCTTAGTTTAAGAGTTGGTTCCCCTCCTTTTTGGTGAATGTCCTAACCATTAAGTTACCATATTATTTAATTTTCTAACTGCCCAGTGGGCCTGTCACTATTCTATGCAAAAATCAGACGAGCACCCTGACCCAAAAATAATTCCTAGCAATTACAAATATTGCTTGTGGAAGGATGGCTTTGTGCAGATTTACAGTTTGCAGCAAAGGAAGCTTTGGCTGGGTGTATACTGCTTAATAAAATAGGCTCAAAAAGGATGCCTGGCTCACAACTTCCAATGAGTGTCTTGAATTCACATCCAAAAATCCCATGCACCTTCCTTTCCTCCAAAGCAGACTCGCTGCATTTATGGCACAGTAAATATCACACTGGCTTTGTATCTATGAGGGTACAAAGTCACACCATGTACAGCTTTTGTGCTCTATGCACAGTATAGTCAGGACTCACAAGGAAGACACTGCCCCTATTATTCCCCATTTACCTCTTCTTGTAGCAGATTGGTGCTAACAGCAAAATCAGTCCTAGAATTCACTCCCTGGACTCGTCTGCTTTAACAGCGTAGTAATGCATAGGCTAGATACATGGATTTAGTATACTTGGTAATAAATTAACACATAAGGATGGAAGGATAAGACTGTCTCTCCCACCACCTCTCATTTTATTTTAAAGAGAGTACTTCTTATAGAATACTCCTAATGGCAAACCTGTAAATGGTCTTAGCACATGCTTGTGGCATCAAATCACCGAGGTAAAAAAAGAATGTACAGTGTGTCGATACACAGGAGGCTTAGACATATGATAGCAACTGAGTTCTGTCACTATCAAGCCTGGTATTTTTCTAAGTATGCCCCATAGGAGAATTGTAAGTGCTTCAGGAATTAGCATTAAAAATAAATAAATAAGTAAAACAAAAAAGGCGTCTATGAACATCAGGAGCCTTGTGGTTTTGGGCATAGGAAGGCTACCAAACAGGATATAATGCAAGATTTAGATCCTAATTTGGGCACTAAATCCTTGAGATGATTATGGATAGTATCAGAACCAACTTCAGACATAATAGGATGCAAGTCTTAGCACACAAATTTCATATGCATTCAAGTGGAAAGTATGGATGAATATAACCAAGTTTGTGAAATGCTCTTGTAAGACAGTTGTTGTAATGCTGTTCCCAGTATCCATTCTGCAGACAAGAGGCAGAATACTATAGTAATAACTCAAAGTTGGGGAGACTTGTATGAAAATGAGGGAATAAATGAGCTCAACTGTGGGGAGGTGTTTTTTTTTTTGTTTGTTTGTTTTTGTTTTTCACCTAATAATATCACTGTCATAGATAGTTAGATTGTGGCCCTCAGAGACATACTGGAGAAAAGTTTCTGATGGTAGATGACTCTTTAATCTAGAGAAAATTCAGTGACATTGACAGGTTGGAAATGAAGGTAAGATGCTATATAAGTAGACATAAAGTGGAGATTTTTAACAGACAGGACAATTAACCACTGGAACAATTGCCCTACAAAGTACTGCAGATTTTTTAAAGAAAACTATGTCATGAACTGCAGTTTAAAACAGTTATGAGCTTATACAGAAATTGCTAGGTGAGGTGCTGCAGTGTGTAACAGGCAATTAAGCAGACTAGATGATCCTAAAGGTGCATTTTGATTGTAAAAGCTGTGAAACTGTCTCTCAAAGTCCCTTACTTGCATCCAGTGGGCAGTTTTTACAGCATCGTTTGTCTCAGTCAATGAAGACAGAAAATTCAAGGGGAAAAAATAGCTGAAACACTCATACAGCCTGTTGTCTACACTCCCTAGCATGTCTGTCCCAATGTCAGCTATATACCCCTAAACTGTCGCAGTTTATGTACTACTCAGGAGTGGAAGAAATAAGCTAAAATTAGCATAGTGTTTACATATTTAATTGGGCTTAATGCATATTGAAAAGCTTTTTTTCACATTTCCCTATAATAGTTTCTTTGTAATGGCTTAATACCTTCTTTTAATCCATTAATACTTTTTTTTTTCAAAAGACACCATGCAAGAACAAAAATCAAACAATATTACAGTGATAACATGATTATTTTAGAGCTATGTTGGGAAAAAAAATTATAATGTTAGATTGTGACATTGTTCAGTGAAGTTACAAAGTAGTTTAGGATGGGAGGAATCGGTGGATATTGTCTGCTCCAGCTCAAAAAGCAGTCATTTTATATAAAGTTTCATGTTCAGCAGAGTTCCGACTATCTCAAAAAATGGAAATTCCATGACATATCTGGCCAACTTGCCACAATGTTTGAAAACCCTCATTGTATATATATAATTTTTTTCTTAATATGACAAGAGAATTTTCTATATTGCAGCAGTTAGTTTCTTCACAGCCTTCTTGGTCTCTCTTGTACACCACAGGTTGATCCAAGGATAGGTAAATGCTGCTCCATCTGTGACCCCACTATCCTGGCACTATAATAATTTGTACCTCTTGTCAATCTGAGGTGGTTGAACTTCCTGTGGCTCACAACTGTTGAAACAGTATACACTTCATTTTTGCACAGTATTTTTTCATAAATCCTCTCACTTATATTTATAATAACAATAAGTTGATTCAAAGCTACCGAAGCTGATAGTTGCTTCCACTTGGATCATGTTTAAAATTGATTTGGTCTCATGAATAGAAGTGTTATTCCATGTGTTTCAATGTCAGGTTTTATTCAGAGTCTGTATTCAAGCATGAAAACTTCTGGCAGGTAGCTGAATATCTTCTCTCCAAGCAAATAAGGGATTTTAGAGTATTGCAGGTGATTGGGGCACATTCATTCTTTTAAGCTGTGCTTGTCTGTAGGAATACTGATATGAAACAGGAGCTCTTTTCTGAGGTTCAAATAGGAGTTCACTATATATAATATAACAAATGCTGTTCAGCCTTGTGACTGTGATTTCATGGCTTTACACACATGGAGGCCAAGATTATGTTTCTTTCTGAAATAAAAATCAATGGCAAGTATGCTCAGCAGCATGACAGCTTTCTTCAGGAGAACAGCAGCAAATACCTTGCTTGTCAGGTATAAATCCAGATATAGAGCACTTCATGTTTCACCCCTCCAACTGATGGCTTTAGACCACCTAATGATTGCTTTGATTTCCATCTTCTTCAGTCAGCCATGGTAGCCTGAATGCAATCCTGGAAGCCTTGTTAGAAACAAGAAAAGATCATAACATGAGATTTCCAGAAATAAAACAATTTACATTGCTACACCTTGATTTTTCTCTATGTTCTGTCTACCTATATGAAACGTGGATGAAAGCCATTTTTCTAGTACAGTAACAGTAAGACAAAATGTAGCAACAGCATCAGTGTTGCAAATTCACTGTAATGTAAATGAAACATTTTTCAGCTCATTTTCTGATACTAAGTTTTCTACCTAAGGGTGTCTGTGGTCTTCTTGTAACCTTGGCTAAATCTCAGTGGAGTAGGTTTTCTTTTGTTTGTTTGTTGATTTTGTTGTTGCTGTTTTTATCATTATCTTTTTACATAAATAGAGGCTAATTCTCCAGGTAGTTCTCAAATATATGCACAGTGCAGGCCTTGAAAATGAACTTGAGGGATTTCTCATTAAAGCAGTGGTCAGAAATACTAATCATCTCTGCTTCTGTCTTGCCCACAAGCTCTGAGTTCAAAGGAGAATATTGGTGTCCAGGGGATACTCAGCCATTGCCTCAGAATTGTAGTAGGTGAACAGTTACTTTTCTCTTTGGTCTGAAAATACTGATATTACAAATTCAAGGATAAAGTGAAAATGCCCTGTTTACCTACAGATGTTGTATTCTGGTATCTTTTATAAAACTGACATTAAAGAATTAGGTCTGCAGTCATATCATACTGCCATGCTGAACCTACTGTACTCTGATCTGTTTTTATAGATATATACTTCATAAAGGTGAGAAAAGGAGAAGATTTGAAATAGCATTGTTGAAACCTTTTCTGAAAGGCTGGTACCTAAGCAACTGCATTTCTCTCACCTTGGAATAAGACTTGAATTGTTTGTGAATTCTGTGACTTTGATCTGATACGGAAATCTGATTGAAAGAAATATGGTTAAAAAAACATGAAGACACACTGGAAGAAAATAAATTTTCTTCTGCAGTGCTCCATACTATGAAGGATTAATCTTCTTAGGTTTTATTTTTGTTGTTGTTGTTTTTGGTTGGTTGGTTGGTTTCTGTTTTTTAAAAAAAATCCTCCTTATGCTTTATTAATATTATTGTTATTTTGTTTTCTCTATTCTTCTCAATCCAAAAGACATTTGTAAGTTAGTCCACTGATCATTTGGAGTGTCTGGTTTCCAATTTTACCACTGTTTTTGCTTCTCTTTGCAGGTATATTCAGGGTATGTCAGACTTCTGCTTCTGGCTTCTTCTGTGAGTATGCATTAAATATGAATAAAAGAGCAAGTTATATTTCTAAGGTATTATTTAACAATGTACTATTTGTGAAACAAAAAACTGAAAAAAATACATATAGAAATTACAAGTTACAGATTTTGAAGGTTTGATTGTTAATCTATTAAACACTCGCTAAGATCTCTAGTAGTCTTACTAACTTAGCAGTCATGATATCTTAATATCTGTTGTTAGCAGAAGTAGTTTTACAGTTAAAAATATTTGTGCCGGTTTCACCTCTTAGGAGCAAAAGCCAGCTTGAAATTATATTTTGGTATTTCATCTACCTATGTGAATTGTGCAGACTGCAACTTAAAGATTAATGAACCATATAGGGCAGTTAGAAACCAACAGTCCATAAAAACTTTGATATATTGTACATACAGTCATACTGTACCTCCTAATATATTTATTTTCTGTTCTCTCAAGTGAGGTATTTCTGCATTATGCAGAATCTAAATCAGATGTGTATACACATACTTGAAAATAGACATTCTGCACTATGCAGAATCTAAATCAGGTGTGTATACACATACTTTAAAATAGGCATTTTCACATAAGGTAATTAAATAGAGGCAATGTAGGTAAGATGTTTAAAACACACAGGTGTGAACTTGAAAGCAACCAAAAATGAATGTATTATAAGACACACAACTGTATTATTTGTATTCTTACTTTCTATCTTAAGAATCAAATATCTAACAAAGGCCTACTTTGAACAATATATCTCAAAACAAGGATATCTCAAAGAATGACAAAAAGGAAAAGGCTGAAACCTCATTACAAATAGATGATGACAGTTGTAAGGGGTTTACCTGTAGGTTTGTCAATGCCCTGAATGCCTGTTTCTCAGTGTCTGCTTCAAAACCTACTTGGCCTTCTGGGCCAAGAGAATAGTGTCAGTGGGAATATTAGGACTTTGAAAAAAACAGTTCCAGCATACTAAAACAGACATAATAAATCTTCTTTAAGGAAAAGAAAAATATTTACTTCTTGGTACAAAGAAATCCTGGTAAAAAATTGGGAGCAAATTTAATACAAAGCCATCCTGACCCTAAGAATTTTGAATAATTTTACTTATGCCATTTAAGCAAATACAATTTAAAATACTTAAGAAATTCTTATCAGTATGTGTGAGCTTACTGAGAGAGGTAATATAAATTGGAGTTAATCTTCAGAATAAACACATGGTCTTGGAATGGAAAGGATTTTAAAGTTGTTGAGGAAGAAAAATCTGATTGTACCTGAAATGACAGAGAAGAAAAAAAAAAAGTGTGGTAAGTATGTAAACCAAAATATTCATACCTTTAAACAATTGGGGTTTAAGAGACTTCTTACAGAATTATCACAAAACTGTCAAAGTAGATAGCTAATAATATAATAACATTAAAAAATCATTATATGTAAAGGAGAAATAAATATCCATGAAATACTTCACTAGAGATCTCTAACAAAAAGCAGTTCTACATATTGAGCACAGGTATTACATGTTAGCGACATACAATTGCTTCTAACACTGTTGAGCCTGCACAGAGTTGAAAAATCTGAAAATTACTTTAAGAATCTTTCCCCCCCCCAAAAAAAAAAAAAAAAACAAACAACCAAGCAAGCCACCAACAAGCAATTCTTAACTTGGGAATAAGTTATTATGAAATACTGCTCAAATAGGAGTGGAAAAGTATTGAAAATATTGAAAAGAACACTGAAAAAAGGAGGTTCTGAGACACCTGCCAGAAGGCTGGGAGATTTACAGTGTTTTGTACCTTCACATATTAATTTACACTTTTAAAACTTCCTCCTAATTTGCACCTGCAAGACTGACGGGCACACAGGTTGATGCTGGTGTTCAGATTTGTATGGACTGCTTACTTAGCCTACAACATGAAACACTGCAGCTTGAGCTAAAGAACAAAGCTCTCCAACTGAAAGCAGTCCTAATATCAAAGTCGAGGAAGTGGGAAATTAAAACACAATGGTAAGTGAAATACATCTGTGCATATACAGAAGCACAGACATTTGCAGGTATTGAATGGATAATCGCATAAATAAGTGCCCATTCCAATGTCCCATTATTTTTTTCAATTATTATTCTTGTAGTACTCACTATGCCAACACAAGACTTTCAACTGTAATTTATGCAGCAAGATTTTAAGACTTTTTTTTTTATAGCTTTATTTTTTCTTTATTTTATTTTCCTAAGGGAAATGTGACATAATGTAGCCAAGCATCCAGCATCCATCTGTTTTGGAGTATTTGGGGGAAAAAAGGAGATTTTATTTCATTATTGTAGCAAATGTTTATGCCTGAACTATTCATTTGTTTTAATATTGCAAAGAGTTTACCTATGATATAATTTTCTAAAATGCCTTTAGTGTATAGCTGTATAACTGAACCATGGAATGGGGGAGAAATGACCAATGTAAAAAGGATTGTGTAGCTTATGGGAAATGTTTATTTTATCATGCATGTCAAATAAGATAATAAAGAGGATTTTTTTTTTCAAAAAAAATAAAGATTTAATTTGCTTTTGTCTGTAGTAAAGAGGGTGAGCTATTTGAAAAAGAATCAGCATGGTTTACTTTGTTTTGTTGTGTTGGTTTTTGTTTTATTTATTTATTTATTTATTTTCATCTTCCAAGCAATCCTATTTTATTCCAGCTTAGTTCTAAGTGACTTTTTGCTGATTAGTTTACAGGCAAAAGAAACGTGATCTAGATGTATTTAAGAAAATTAATATTCAGACAATTAAGCTTTTTCAGACCATTATTCAGCTGAACACTAGGGTTGTTGTTCTGTTGCTGTTATGTTTTTATTCTTCCTCCATCAGAAGAGCTATTGAAAGCTTTGAAGGGTGAGGAAAAGAAAAATAATTTTTGGATAACAGTTCAGTTTTGAAGTGCAATTTCATTATAATTGATAATACTTTGCAGACAAAAAATATTTGATAGGAACTCATTGACTGCAAAGGAATATAATACAAAATAAATATTTATATTAGATAGCTGTGTCTTTATGGCTCTTTCCTTTTATAAGTCAATAGTACTTCTAAAATCAACAAGATAACATTTGTGCTTGAAATTAAATATCTTTGAGACCTTTGTTGGCTATAAAACTGGAAAAGTCTATATATATATGTACATAAACATATTCTATATATTATATACGTGCATATGTGATAAATAAGAATTTTCCTCCATCTTCATAAACTGAACTTTGGTCATCATCAATTCCATTCCAAAATACCTCCAATATCAATGAAATCCTGAACTCAGTTTTCCTGCTTCTTGGTTTACATCCAAACAAGCTCCACACAAATCCTCACTCTTACCTTGCTTATTGGTAGCATCTACTAAGGAAGTTAAATTTTTGCTGTCATATTGCTGACTGATTTTCTGAGGGCTTTGTTTTTAAGGACATACACTCATTTTTTTAGGTATAAAACAGAATAGAAAAAATCTGAAGGAACATGATTCTGGAAAAAAATTGTTTGATAATCTGTCAAACTATTGTTGAATCTGATATTATATCTTCTGTGGGGAAGTTGTTAAAAGAAACTAGTGAATATCAACTGAAAAATACATTATTTTTCTTCCTTTTTTTTTTTCATCATAGAATGTGTGTAAACTACAAGCCATGATTACCTGCCAGGACAAATGTAGAATAACTTTGAAAGGGAGACTCACATAAAATGAAGAAGAGAACTAAGTACTCTGGTTTATTCCTTTTTGTTTTGTTTTGTTTTGTTTTGTTTTTTATTTTTTTTTAACCTTGCTTAGAATAAAAGAGAGAGGACAGGGAGAAAACAAAGTTAGAACAAATTTCTGCCAGAAGTGAACTCAGTTATTCTCATTTTAAACCAGACTTTTTCAAGCTTCTTGGTGGCAGCTCTTTTTCAAACTAAAACTCAAGATAACTATAGACAAAAATAAAACAAATAAATAAATAAATTTAAAAAACAAACAAACAAACAAAAACAGTTCTAGTTAAATGGATGAGCCCAGCAGGATTGCAAAAGACTACACACTTCATCCTGACCACAACCTTGTGTTGGAGCAAGACCAAGACTGAAATCAGACTCCTTTGAAAATGGGAAAGAACAGTCCATTTGTTTAAATAAAACAGCCTGATTCATCTTTGTTATCAGTAATATTTTTGGTATTGTGCCATCCTCAATTCAGCTACACAACTGGAAACTGAAGGAAAACATGCCTGATATGTATTTTTAGAAAATTTAAGTATGACCACTACTGCTTTACACAGTTTTCCATGTCCGGCAAAATGTTTTCCATGACTTTTTATAGTCTGACCTAAGTTTAAACTCAGCTCTCAGCTGTTCTTTCTTTTTTTAATTTCGTTTTAGAAAAATGTAAGGAACTTAGATTCTCATTCCCTCTTTCATCTGCATTCTGTTCTCTCAGTTATTTTACACTTCAAAATAAACCCAAGTGAATTTAGTGCAACAACTCCCAAGCATAAAATGAATGGATCTTCATGACAGTTGTCTGAGTAAGAGAGAATATCATTGTCTCCTTTTTATGCTTGATGACTTAAGTACAGAGAAACGGTCTGGCAGTAGTTCTGAATAGCAGTAGCAGTTTGAACTCAAATCTGATCTGCAGCACAAAGATTGTTTTTTAGAAGAAGATACATTTGAGGAAACCACTTATGTAAACTATTATTACAACTTCAAAATTAGCTGCTGCTTTAGCGAGTAGAGTCAAAGGTAGAGAATGAAATGGCCTGTGGAGAGGCTTTAGAGAGTAAACAGAGGCAAATTAAAGGGATAAAATTATATTTTATGAATCCATCATAATTCTGATTTTAGTTCTGAGTTTGTGACTAGAGCATGAGTGAAGTTTTCACACAAATGTTGAACTATGAAATTGGAACTGAAATGACTATCAGGTTTACCTTTGCCTATTTGCTGCTACACTGCAAAGGTAAGCATTTCATAAATAAATAAATAAATGAAGAGAAAGAGAATAGCAAGAAGGAAAAATGTCGTTCCTTTGAATTTATGTCCATACCGCAGGCTTCCTTCAACTTAGTTAACACAAATATACTCAGTCCATTGAAAAAGATAGAAGCCAATGATTGTATACTTGTGGAAGGATTAAGTATGTCAAATCTGGTTTGACATTGTTTTATTTCATTTTGCTTTCCTGGGCCTAAAACCAATGATTTATTTGTTTTACAGCAGTACACACATTGGGTATGTTATATTATTAAAACGTCTCCAATCTACTTATATTTGACTGATGAAAAATGACAGGGATGTAATATGACCAAGGCAAAGCACAGACAACACCTCTTCTTATACTTTAAGTGGACTTCAATTATCATTAATTTGTGTTAAAATAATTCAGTCATGCTGTGGCCACACTAAAAATGTACTGTTTGACGATGATTTGACTATATGAACTTTCTGCTGGATATAGATTAATCTATGTCACATGTAATGCGAGTACTCCACTAGTATGGTAGAAAAGCTGTTCCTATTTCCCCCCATTGTGCCTCCTCCCTCCCCCTTTAATGGAAAAGAGAAAAATGGCAGATGATACCAGCCTCCCTACTATGTATGCTAGAAAACAGAGCTTGGAAAACAGGAAAATGAGCTTCAGACTTTGTTTTTGTAGGTTTTTACTATATGTATATAGTGTATATATATATATATAATCAGGACACAGCCTCAATGTACCACAAAGGGCCACAACAGGCTTTTTGACCTACTGATTGCACAACAGGCAGAAAAAAAAAAAAAGGTAATGAGGATACGAAAGAATTGTCTTAGAGGAACTTATTTTATTTATGTTAAGATTAATATAAACTTGAAATGTGGCATGATTAATATATGTCAGCTTTTCCATATATTGGGTAAAAAGTTGCAAAACTAGGTATAAGCACTATTCCTATCTTGGAAAACTTATACTTTAATTGTAGATAAGACCCAACAAGAAGAAAGAAATAGATTAATATATATCTATATATATCTATATGTATAGTTAGATGCGTGTGTCAATCTGCTAGAGGGTAGGAAGGCTCTGCAGGATGATCTGGCTAGGCTGGACCGATGGGCTGAGACCAACTGTATGAAGTTCAACAAGGCCAAGTGCGGGGTCCTGCACCTGGGGCACTACAGCCCCAAGCAGCACTACAGGCTGGGGGATGACAAAGCTGCCTGGCAGAGAAGGGCCTGGGAGTACTGGTTGATAGTCAGCTAAATATGAGCCAGCAGTGTGCTCAGGTGGCCAAGAAGGCCAACAGCATCCTGGCTTGTATAAGAAACAGCGTGGCCAGCAGGTCTAGGAAAGTGATTGTCCCCCTTTACTCAGCTCTGGTGAGGCCGCACCTCGAGTATTGTGTTCAGTTTTGGGTCCCTCACTAGAAGAAGGACATTGAGGTGCTCGAGCAAGTCCAGAGAAGGGCAACGAAGCTGGTGAGGGGTCTGGAGAACAAGTCTTATGAGGAGCAGCTGAGGGAGCTGGGATTGTTCAGCCTGGAGAAGAGGAGGCTCAGGGGCGACCTTATTGCTCTCTATAGGTACCTTAAAGGAGGCTGTAGCGAGGCGGGGGTTGGTCTATTCTCCCACATGCCTGGTGACAGGCTAATAGAAGTAAATAGCTAATAGAAGTAAGTGCTCCATTTGCTTGTTCATCTTTTCCTTATGGCAACAGTATGTATATCTAATCACAATTTAAAGGTGATCAGATCTTTTTAATATTTCCTGCTTATGTGTGATATTTATATTTACTAATGTAGACTAACACTATACATTATAAATAGTGTATAAAGCTACAATGTTGGCTTTATCCTACAGACTTTCAATGAGTTAAAAAAAAAAATACAAAAAACTCTCATTTACGCTAGAGCATAAATTTCAGCATTGGAGAAGCTGATTAAAACCTATTTAGCTGGACTGCAGTGTGATGAAATTTGGTCTCAAAGGTCATTCTGGATAGCTTCCTATTCTTGCATCTGATGTTTATCTCCTAAATGAAGTTCATGTAAGAGAGATTATGCTTAGACAGAACAAAATGTGTATGGAATGAAGAGGGTGGTAGATTTGTTGTTGTTTTCCTTGTCACAAGGAAAACTTTTTGTAATAAAGAGAGAAGAGCTTGGAGGATGATGGTCTTCAAGATGTCCTGAGCAGATTTAATGGGAAAAAAAACTTATAATAATAAAAAAAGCTGTGAGTGGGAAAAAATAAAATAACACTTAAAAAAAAAAAAGGGGGGGGGGGATTAAAATGTCAGAATTAAAGTCAGCTGGTCAGGCCAATTAGTTGCAATGTGCCAGAATTTTAATTTTGTGTTTTGTTCCTTTCCTTTTTCTTCAAATTAACCAGTGTCTTTTACAGATATCTTCAAAAATATTCTACCATTTCTCCCTCTGTCTTTCACTTGTGCATTTTTTATGCCTGTAGGATTAAAAAAAAAAAAAAAGTTTGAGGCATGTACCGCATTCTTGCTGCATAAACATTTCCTCAAAATTTTAGTTCTTGAGGGTTTTGGTTTGGACCTTTCTCCAATCACTAATATAAGAAAAAATATTCACTAATATAAGAAACATATTTTGATTTAGTAATTAGTATTATCCTAGCAGTCTACTTATTAAGAACAGGAAAGGCACCTTATTTTCCATTTCTTCCTTTGTAAACTTCTGTGTTTTTCCATGCACTCACAAGTTATTTTTATCACGGTTCGTTTCTATACCCAAATTGTTTGCTTTTCCTAGAGAAAACATTTTTTTTTCTCATTTGAAAGGAGGAAAAAACAATGACACATTACACAGTAATTCATAAATAATGACTATTTCCTATATTATTATATCTGTTGCTGTTGTCTGTGGTATTTTTTTCAGCTTTATACAGCAGTATAATTGAATTTTACAGTCTACATTGATCAGAAACTACAGGCGATTTGATGGTTTTTTGCTTGTCAGTTTTGTACTAGGCATTTGTAAGCTTACATGAAATGATTTTAGAATTAGGGACAGGAGCACGCTCCATAATCTGTACAGTCAACTGGTCTTGGTCCCCCACCTTGAAGGGACTGTAAAATGTTATAGAACTCTGTTAGCAACTGCTGAGTAGTTCCACAGGACTCCTGTGCTTCATAAGTAGCTTAATTTTCTGTGCAAAGTCTTTATCTGGACTTTATGGGAGACCATTATTTAGCATTTAGTAAGTAGGCAAGGTTGTTCTCCTACAGTGGTGACTTCCCTGACCTACTAGAGCATCCCAAAAATTACACTGATCCATTAGAAAGATTAAGACAAAGACAATAATAGGTGCTGTGATTTATCTTTCTGTTTTTATAGGAAGTTCACAAATTTGCCAAAAATGACAGACAGGAATAGATAATCTCTGCTTTTTATCACCCAGATCAGACAGACTTAATGTTGCCAAAGCAAAGATAAATGCTATGTTTCTATTTGTGGAGGCTGAATAAAGAGTAGATCATTTTTTCCCCTAGGAAACATCAAGTAAAAATTCTTTACTTTGAGGACCAGAGTAATAATTCAAGTGATGTTTGGGAAGGTGAAATGAGTAGACAATTATTATTACTAATGTACAATTTCTTCAATATTTTACTTAAGCCACGGTCAGATAGCACTGACCATTTCCACTAGAAAACTATTCTGTAGTCACTCAGGGTACATGACTTTCAGTGAAATCTCTAGTGACAAATGCAGATGAAGCTTTATTTATTTATTTATTTATTTATTTATTTATTTATGTTATAGTGGGAACTTATCCATACTAGTCTTAAGAGGAGCAGCTGAGGGAGCTGGGTTGTTTAGCCTGGAGAAGAGGACGCTCAGGGGTGACCTTATCGCTCTCTGCAGGTACCTTAAAGGAAGCTGTAGCGAGGTGGGGATTGGTCTATTCTCCCACTTGCCTAGTGACAGGACGAGGGGGAATGGGCTAAAGTTGTGCCAGGGGAGGTTTAGGTTGGATATTAGGAAAAACCTCTTTACTGAAAGGGTTGTTAGGCATTGGAATGGGCTGTCCAGGGAAGTGGTTGAGTCACCATCCCTGGAGGTCTTGAAAAGACATTTAGATGTTGAGCTTAGTGATATGGTTTAGTGAAGGACTTGTTAGTGTTAGGTCAGAGGTTGGACTAGGTGATCTTGGAGGTCTCTTCCAACCTAGATGATTCTGTGAATCTGTGATCTTTTTTTTTTTTTTCCTGCCAAAATCAATGGAGTCTGATTGCAAAATTAACTGCTGCAATATCACATGTTTTGGGAAGGTTGTGGTTGGGTAGTCAGAAATGGCAAAGCTGTGCAAATAATGTATCAATAAAAGGTGAAACAGCAAAGTTGTATTTTGTCTTGTTAGCAAAGATGCTAAAAAGAAGTGAGGAGAAGGTTGGCTTTGTTTGCTTGTTTGCTTGTTTTTGGCAGTGCTATAAATTTCCAAGCACTTGAAGCAATCTGGGGGCATGTCACCCTGCATGATAGGAGGAAGGAATCAGACATCCTTATTTATTTTGTAGTTTCATGTAGTCTCAATCTGATTCTTGTCAGGATTATATGGGAAGAGGAAAATAACAAAATGATGTTAAGTTGCCATATTATTGGATATTGCCATATCATTACTATATTCGATAGAAATATTCTTCCAGGTTCTGTCCGAGAAATGTATGAATCTATTGCTATTTTTTTCAGATGTAATGACCTGTAGTTATTCGACAAAATAATTTGTTTATGTATATTTTTATATTAAGATTTTCATACAGCGTTCAACAAAATTGTTTATAATAACAATGTTTAAATCACTGAATAACTGAGGTTGGAAGGGACCTCTGGAAATTATCTAGTCATACTCTGTTCAAGTAAGGTCATCTAGAGCAGCTTGCCCAGGACTATGTGCAGTTGCGTCTTGAATATTATCAAATTCCCCCTTGTTCTGTCATTATCTGACTGATAAAAAAGTCGTTCTCCATCTTTTTTATAACCTCCCTTTAAGTATTGATATTTATATATTGCAATGAGGTCACACCGGAGCCTTCTCTTCTGTAGGCTGAACAGCCCCAACACTCTCAGCCTTTCTTCGTAGGAGAGGTGCTCCGGTCCCTTGATCATCTTTGGACCCATTTTAACAGATCCACATCCTTCTTGTGCTGGGGTCTCCAGACCTGGTCGCAGTACTCCAAGGGGAGCCTCATAAGGACAGAGTAGAGAGGGACAATCACCTATCTTGACCTGCTGGCCTGTTGATGCAGCCCAGGATGCAGTAAGTTTGTGGGCAAGTACCACAGACTTAAGTTTGTGTGTAAGTTTTGTTTGCAAATGCACACTGGTGGCTCATGTCAAGCTTCTCGTCCACCAGAACCCCCAAGTCCTTCTCTGCAGGGCTGCTCTCAATGAGTTCTTCTCCCAGTCTGTACTTGTGTCCAGGATCGTCCCAGCCCAGGTGCAGCACCTTGCACTTGGACTTTTTGAACCTCATGAGGTTCACGTAGGTCCACTTCTCCAGCTTGTCCAGGTCCCGTTGGATGGCATCCCTTCCTTCTGGTGTATCAACTGCACCACTCAGCTTGGTGTCATCTGCAAACTTGATGAGAGTGTACTCGATCCCACTGTCTGTGTCGTTGATAAAGATATTAAACAGTACCAGTCCCAGGACAGACCCCTGAGGGACATCACTTGTCATTGGCCTCCACTTGGATATAGAACCATTGACCACTGCTCTCTGGGTGCAACCTTCAAGCCAAGTCCTTATCTACTGAATGGTCCACCCATCAAAATAATTTCTCTCCAATTTGAAGACGAGGATGTCATGTGTGACCATGTCAAAGGCCTTGCAAAAGTCCAGGTAGATGACATTGGTTGGTATTCCTTTGTCAACTGATGCAGTCACTCCATCATAAAAAGCCACCACATTGGTCAGGCACAATTTACCCTTGGTGAAGCCATGCTGGCTGTCTCAGAATTACCTTTTTGTCTTGCATGTGCCTTGACTTGCTTCTAGGAGGATCTTTTCCATGATCTTCCCAGGCACAGAGGTGAGGCTCCCTGGTCTGTAGTTCCCCGGATCCCCCTTTCTACCCCTTTTAAAAATGGGAGTGATGTTTCCCTTTTTCCAGTCACCAGGGACTTCCCCGGACTGCCAGGACTTTTCAAATACGATGGAGAGTGGCTGCGCAAATACATCAACCAATTCCTTCAGGACCCTGGGATGCATGTCGTCAGGCTCCATAGACTTGTACGTGTTTAGTTTCATCAGGTGGTCTCAAACTTGTTCTTCCCAATGGTGGGTGGGACTTTGCTCCCCCAGCCTCCGTCTATGGGTTCAGGGAAACGAAAGACTTGGGAAGCCTGACAGTCAGTGAAGACCGAGGCAAAGAAGTTGTTGAGTACTTCAGCCTTCTCCACATCTGTTGTTACCAGTTCACCCTTCTCATCCATCAGAAGGGGTACACACTCCTTGGCCTTTCCTTTCTCAGCAATGTACCTACAGAATCCCTTCCTGTTATTTTTTGTATCACTTGCCATCTGTGCCTTGGCTTTCCTGATCCCATCCCTGCACATCCAGACACCATCCCTGTACTCTTCCCAGGCCACATGTCTCTGCTTCTACTGCCTGTGCATTTCCTTCTTGCACCTCAGTTTGACCAGCAGGTCCTTGCTCAGCCATCCCAGTTGTCTGCCCTCCCTGCCCACTTTTTAATGCAGGGGGATGGAGAGTTCCTGCGCTCTAAGGAAAACATCCTTCTCCTGGTGGACGAGTTCCACCTCTCAGCCTCTCTTCATATGAAAGGTAGTCTGGACTCATCATCTTTGATGTCCATCCCTGGACTCATTCAACTGAGTCCATATCTTTCATTCAGTAAGAGCTTGGAACTGGACCCAGCACTACTAATTTGTCTCACCAGTGCTAAGCTGAGACTCCTGCTGATAATGCTCTTCCTAAAGAAGGTTCAGGATGCTATTGGACTTCTTTGTGGCAAAGGCACATTGCTGACTCATGTTCTGCTTGTTCACCAGTATCCCGAGATCCTTCTCTGGAGTGCTGTTTTCCAGTTGCTTGGCCCCCAGCAAGCACTGGTGCCTTAGGTTACTGCTCCCCAGGTGCAGGATTTTGTCCTTCCCTTTATTGAACTTCACAAGGTTCCTCTCTGCCCATTTCTCTAGCATGTCCAGGTCTCTCCAAATGTCATCATACCCATTTTCCATGGGCTACGCACTAACTGAACAAGATATGTAGTCCTGACAGAGTGATTAATATGAGTCTACTCCTAAAGTCTCCTTTCCTGTCTTGGTAATGGAGACCTACGTCAAGAAATAGTAGGAACATCAGAGGAAATACTATATGTCTCAGCTAATGAGTAAGAGGACCACAAAAGAAAGATATATAGTAGCAGGTGAGTAAATTTGAGGACAATCATTTTTATTTGTTTATTTTTTGTAAATGAGATATTATTACATGATATTTCTGCTTCATTACATGAATATCTGCTTACACTGTACTGGTGCTTCTTATTTGTCAGGAAAAAAATAAAATACAATAGTAGATTGCAGAGAACTGGATGTTTAGGCACCTTGGTCTTGCAGAAAAAAAAATAGATGCAGTTGTCCAACATAACTTCAGGCACCCATATTTTAAAATATTGCCCTTTTGACTTCTCTGGTCCTAGTTTGCTCACTTTTTCAAATGTGAAAAATGGCTTGTTAATAATAATTACATGAAGTATTTTGAGAGGAGTAAATTGAAGGAAAAACAAACAAACAAACAAAAAAACAACAACACATTCTGAATAACATTGTCATCTTTACCCAATTATTCTCTAAGGTCATAAAAGTATTCTCTTGTGTATCAATGAGGTTGTTTGTTTGAGGAAGAAGCAATAAGAAAAGGTAAGAATGCCAGATTCTGAATATTGCTTTTAATAAATAATAGAGATTAAAATATTAATGAATTCTCTAATGATTCCACTGTGTGCGTTTTAGGTTTAGTCTTACACAGCCAAGAACTTTGAAAGAAACAGCAACTCAGAACTACTCCTGTATAAACTAGACTTCCTGAATAACACTTCCATTATAAATTTCCAATCATGGCACCACAAATAACATGAATACACATTGCATGTTACACTGAATTGGTTTTCAACCTCTTATGCCCCTTATTATATTATATAGAACAAAAGCTTGCTGTAGACAACTCATGTAAAACTTTTAAGATTCAAAGGTCAGACTGATTTCCCAATTCTCTGAGCAAAATAATTTTGAATTATTTTATGCTACAGTTTTTATTTTATTATGGCAGTACTTTAAAACAAGAAAGAGTGAGTGGTGAAGGAATGGACTTGATACCATAAATTGGATGAGTGGCATGTAAATCAAGAGCACATGTAAATAAAAAATAAAATTAAAAAAAAAAAAAATGAGGTGCCTTTTCCTGAGTCCTCAGTGTTAGAGAAAAAGTAATGTCTGTATTTGTCTGCCCTGTTATTCACAGTACAGAAAACCAATAAGCCAAACTGTCTCCCACAAGATACCTTTAATCAACCTGAGATGTATACAGCAGATGACTTCTGTCTGTACAAAATAAGGAAGAAGAAAGGTCTCTTTGCAGCGCTACCTGTTCTCATGAACCCAATTTTCAATCACTCAATTGACACTACAGGCAACAGAATTTTTGTGTTCTAATAATAATTCTGCAGAATCTCATAAGGGTTTTTTGTTCAGACCCTGCTAACTTTCAAACTCACAGGCTCATTCAATCAGAAAAACTTCTTTCTGCCCTAGGACTGATTGTGCTCTTGATCAGAAATGAGCAATCACTGAAATCATTGTGTAGAATCTTTTCAGAGTGGGTGTACTTCAATTTGGCCAATGGCCCATGCTGGAGAACCACTTTTATATCTTGAAACCTTTATGACAGTGGATAGAGAAATCAGAGCTGCAAGACATCATTGAGTTAAGCTAAAACATCCATCCCTACTAAGCGAGAAGGAAGAGGGGAAGCAAGCCCTAGCTAGACCCTACCACAGAAACAGTTTGCATCTTTTGGAATGGAACATCTTTGACATGTACTAACCCTTTCTCCACCCTGTTTTTCCATGTTTCCAGGACTGACACAGACATGCCAAAGCTCAAGGGAACACAGAGAATGGAATATTATTCTGTCACTCATTTTGGTCCTTATTTTTCTACACATGTGATGGATTATCCAGTGATTTGAACTTTTGCTGCAATTTAGCATAAGCACACACCATTCTACAGTGTGGACAGCCCCAGGCACCACACAACTGATGTAGCAGAGCCATATGTACCACCCACTCTGGGTTAATAGCCAACCCTGTATGACTGGAACATTCAGGCAGCCTGTTTTCAGACTGACTACCTTTTTAACAGTATGGATGCTCCAAGTATCCCATGTTGATGCTGTGTGGACACACAAAGCTGATTCAAGAAAAATAAAATTCCATTGCTGATGGTGAAAGTTCAGTAGACAAAAGCAATGCAACAACTCATATTTTCAAAATAGGCATCTGAATTTTATGCACTAAACCTTTAATTTAATAAAGGATATTCCTGAAAATATTTAATAAGGTCACCACAGGAAAATAAGCAGCAATTTCTGCTGAAATTAATGTACAAAATGAATAATTTCAATAATATCACTTGTTTTTTATGTTGAAAGAATATTTTTAACACATATGGGCTATTAGGAAAGCACTAGCTCTAATCAAGTACTAATCTCTTATTTAAACTGAGGCACACTGAGTGGCTCACACACAATTTATTTGCTCAGAAAGGTAAATATGCTGAATATCTCTTTTAAAACTATTCTTCATAATATACTGTCTTTGAGAAAAAAAGAAATACTTTCAGTAACAAATATGAGCATAGCTACTGTGTTGCATTTAGCAATTAGCAATTTCATCTTGCTTATTTTCAGAGTTGAGAACATTTTTTTTTTTCTGTTGTTATACAGCATAGTCTTTTCTAAAGAATTTGAATATGACAATTCAAGGTATACATCTTTATTCAGTGGCAAAAACATGTTCATTTTCTATTTCTCAATGAGTAGTTTCAGAATCATTATGCTATTTAATTCCCAAATGTAAAATCTTTTGTGGAATATTACAGCATCACCAATTATGATTCAGAAGCCTGATATAACTGAATATGTTCACCCAGCATTTACACAATTAAACATGTGACTCTTGCTGATGCTAGAGGAAAAGTCAATGGATGATTAATATTATGGAAATGCCAACAACAGTCCCAGGATTGGACTGAGAGGACTGCAAATGAATTGCTGACAGCAGGGTATATTCCAGGAAGACATAATGCTGAAAATGTACAAAAATAAGAGCAGTTATTCTTGCTGAACTTTATTGACTCTCAGGAAGGAAGGTTTACACACTGACTAAGGAAAAAGAGACAACCTAGAATGTGTCACAGAAAAATAACAGCTGTAGGAAAAAAGCTTTTAGAAATTCAGGAAATAAACTTACTTGTCTGGAATAGGTGTAGCCATTGCTCATAGGAGAAAGTACCTTTTTTAGGTAAGAAAATACCATTTAAAATGCCTGATTACATACAGCAAGTTTACAGCTTTTTTATATTTTTATGTAAATGCTCACTTGTAAGTTGCACGCATTTAAAAATGCCCATGTATTGATAAAAGAATTTAAGTGTTATTTTTCTGTTGACAATACATCTATAAAATGAATCTGGAAAACATGATAGTATTTGTTCTTTCTGTTGTTATTTTAACTTGTACTTGAACATCCTTGTGTTTACATGTTGTCCTCAAAATCTCTTTGACTTAGTGGAAGTAGTGGAATCATGTGAAGACAGGAAAAAAAATAAGTCAGTACTTTACATACTTATCCGTATCTGAGTAAAGCATGTCTTAAACTTTCAATACTTAGATACCAGCTCTCTAGAGTCATCTGGAACACATCTTCAAGTGGTGAAAATTCTCATAGCTCAACTGAAGTCAACTTGTAAGAATATTTGTGCAGAAGTATAAATAATAATCAATATATCAATATCAACTACATAGCCCAGTTGTGCACATCAAATTTGATAAAACTGAAAACATCTTGTACATCTTTGTAATTTTTATTTTTATTTTTCCTGTAAGTAATTACTGATATCTTTCTATAGAAGACCCAAAATGTTTTACAGCAACCTACGTCAATTTCTGGTGATTTCTGCCTTTAATGTTCCTCATACAAGTAGGAAAGACTGAAGGTGAAGGATGATGTCTGAATTAATGGCACTGTTGATGACTATTTCTTAAGAATGCTGTGAAAGAGGCTTGCTCAATGGATGAAATACAGGACCTAGAAGATGGATTTAAGTGACAGGCTCTGACTTTTGCAGAGACTGAACACCCCCCCCCCCCCCCCAGCCTTCATATAATGAAACAGTCTTCTGTGGAAACAAGGGTTAAATACAGAAGACACAGTATTCAGACATCTTCCTAACTGAGCCATGCAATCCACACAGTTACTAAAATTGCCAACCCTGAATGCAGGGAGTAAGTTGAAAGATGTGTCACATTAATTTAGATCTATAATTTACTAAGATTCTAACTTACACAAGTTCTGTTTACAGATTTTCTAAAAATCCATATTTTTGTCCATAAGCCTATGATCAAAGATCAGCAACAAAATTTGTATACCTGTGAATATCAGACGCCCATGAAATAGCTTCCCACTCCTGGACTTTCATAGGCACTCTAATGCAAAAGGCGGTGAACATTATAAAGAACAGATTGCTCTTAGAACATACCCAAACAGTAGTAACAAAATAGCAAAAAACTTGGCATTGTGTCTTGTTATTTGTATCTATTAAGCATCAGGTTTGACATTAGGTGCTAGAATGAATAACACTTTCCTCAGGACTGTGGAATACAGTGTCACATAGGTGGAAGCACCCTCTCTTCAATGAAGCCTACAATATAACCAAAATAATTATAATTTAAAAATCTAGGCATACAGCAAGTTTGCTTATGTGTTTCCTTTCATTAGGAAACAAATGCAAGACTGTACTGAACAATATTCCACTATGGTTTCATTTGGCTTGGTCTACACGGTTATTTAATATACCAACATCAATTTTGAAATCTGATATCTTTTTTTTTCTTTTTTTTCCCCCGACTATATGAAGTGACATTCTGTGCCTTTGAGACACTAGTAGGACAAAGCAATATGTTAAAGATAAATATATATATATATATATATATGATATCCCTCTGATAGTCAGGAAGGGAGCCAAGAAGGCCAGAAAAATCTGCCTCCATATGTTGTTCTCACAAAATCCTATGATCTCTTAAAGTTTGTCCCCCTACATCTTCATTCCAAGACACTGTTAACTTATCTGATGAATGTTGCAAGTTGTCAATACAAAAACATTGGTAAGGTCCAGCAGAAACACGTTTGGCTCTAAGAGGCCAACTGCTGTCAATTGCAATGTTGTGTACAGTACATTATAATTTAATTAAACATTTGTTTGCATTTATTCCTAAGCAAAAGGACTGTTAATGTTGTGTCCTGATAAAACTAAATTCTTCAGTACAGCGAGGAAAAGAGATTCCATGCCAACCTTGTATAAAAATATGTGCAAACGGAGTCTGTTTAAATCAATTTCTGTCTCCTCAGAAACAATATGCCTATTTTTACCAATACCTTATCACAAGGTCTATAATATAAAGTAAAAGAATGGCAAGAAATAATATAGCCATAATAACTGACACGTGGGGAAGGCATAGAAGACAATTTAGTATCTAAATCTCTAAATCTGCAAAAATACTTTCATATTTTCACCAAGGAATTTTACAGTATGTTAAACTCTCAAAAGCGGTCATATGTTGGCATTCTGGTTTTGATAATGCAATAACTCTAACCAGTACATTAAATTTTCTGGAACATACCTACTGTAGGAAACATCATTGAGAAAAAAGACTTCATGTTTTCTTGGATTACTGTTGGATCTTGTGAAAACATAATATGGCACAAATAGATGACATCTTCACTGATAATCTCAAGAGACAAATGTGCTTAGAAGCAAGCTTTGGGTAATGATGTTTGCAGCTGTTATAAAGCAATTATGTGCTACAATCAGACATGATTGTTCTCTCTCTCTCTCTCTCTCTCTCCATTTCCAATATTAATTTAAATTAGCCAATAATTTTCCTTTTATAGATATCTGGAACTCATTGGGCAGGCAGACAGGGAGCAGAAAGGAACTCATGTGACTCTGGAGACACATCTAAGGACAGGTAACTTCATCAAGAACATCAGAGGAGCATGCCACATACACATACATTGCCAGCTGATACTAAATTTTGTTTTGGTCTTCTTCTTTTTTTTTTTTTTTTTTGGAATCATGACAATGAACTGCTTTGCACCCAGGATAATACCCTTTTTGTTTCTGTTGTATGAGTGAGCAGCATCTGAGCATTCTTTATTATGCAGCCAAACTGGGAACTGTGGGTGTCGAATGTTAACAGACACATCCTTTAAATATCTGTTATTTATTGAAGTATATCCCCTCCAAAAGTCATATGACAAAGAATGAAGCTATTCTAGGAAATACCCTCTGTCTCTACAGTAAAAGCAGCAAGATAAAATTTTACTCCTATTTATTGCTGAGTCATGTAAGGTTCTTACACTTCAAGTGATCATAATCCTCTGAGTTCAATAGAAGAAAAAAGAACAAGTGTTATGGATATATATTTATTAACTACTTCTTTTATTATTTTATTATTTTATTCATTACTTATTCATTCAATCAAAACTCTCAAAAAATTGTTCTCCTACCCCAAACTATCTTATTTCTTTCACATATGACAATTGTCTTATTGTGTTCTACTAGATAACATCATACTTAGATCAATCCTACATTGTCTTGTTGTTGGGTGAAACTTTTCAGCATGTTCTACCCATGCAATTGTCTCAGAAGAACCTTGCCTGACTTTAACAGTGACTTCACAAGGCACAAGGTGATATTGGTATTAAAACAGTAAATGAAAAATGAAAAAAATACAAGAATTAACACACAAATGCAATAAAAGCTTAATTCTTTGTACTAGCTTATTAGAATAATTGACTAAAATGTATGTCCTAAGGTTTTAGTATAAAGCATTTTTCCATTTGTTTTATTCTTAAGATCAAGGTCCAGATATGCAATGAGTTATGAAACATAACAACAAAATCCTGTCTGACTTGTGTTTTGACACCTTCCGTAGTGAATAGTGCTGCAAAACTAAATATAGTCAACAAATATGTTCAACATGAGGAATATGACAAGGCAGAAAATTGTAGGTTACAACTCAGACAACTGCTATCTGTTATCAAGGCCAAACAGAAAGTGAAAGATAGTTCTTAGTGCTAACAGAGAACATAGATTTTGTTTATTAGCAACCCTTTGCCCATGAAGGAAAGATGGATATTTTATTTATTTATTTATTTATTTTGCAAATTGAGGCCTGATGAAGTACTCACTGCTTTCCTTACAGGAAGAACTGAGCTCAGTCCCAGAGAACGTGGCTTTAGGCTTTTGGAAAACCATAGTAGACTTATCTTTATTTAATAGATCCTGTTAAAAAAATAATAAAATGCCAGATAACACATTTCCTTTTGTCTGTAAGGATGCAGCTTAAAAGCTTCCCTCTGCCCATGAATTTTTCATATACACTTCTTGAAAAGGATGACACCAAGCTTGTCTCTTGAAAGTCTTAATAGAATCTAATCCACACACACACACACAAAAAGTTAAACTAAATTAATAAAATAAAATAACTTAATTAATTAAATTAAATTAAATTAAATTATGTTGGTATTTCAAATAGATAAACTATTCCTAAACTTCAGAACAGAAATAACTGATAATCACAAATGCTGCACTACAAAGTCTCACCCAGGTTTCTGATTGTTCTAATGGTTACTGTTTATGCAAAATAAAACCAGGTAGCACATATTACAGCTTTGTCTCCTGATTCCTACAATAGGCTAAATAGCCCTCAAGGTGCATTTGCTCTTCATTTCAGAGGCAGTCTCTTCAGATGAGCAGTATAAGCTTCCATACATTGATCCACTGAAGGAACCTTGCTGAATCAATTTAAGAAAGCTTAAACTATGTTTCCTGCATCATCTCTTCTGTACAAAGAACGTAATTTCTAGTAATAAAGAGCTTTCTTATATTCTCATGCTACATCTTTTACAAGCATGAAAACTAACTTATTTTTAAAAGGAGAAAAAGATGTTTTAAGGCAGTGTAAATTCATTACACAATGCAGCATACTGTAAGCAATACAGCTTCTTATCACAAAAAGATTTATATCCCATGATCTCAAAGATGCATTGCTTTTTACAGATGCTATTACAGTTAGAGAGATGGGAATGGTAATGGTTCACCACATCTGTAAAAGAGAGATAACTGGTTTGCTAAGTATGTGCAAAATAATGGATCATATTAATCACTTCCAGGCCCTTTAATAGGACTTTTGCCTAGTATATATCACAATCTTTACTATATCAGATAGGGGTAGGACATAGAGTAAAGTGTTCTTTTGCATATGTGTGTATGTGTTTACAAATGCATGTTCACACATGGGGGCAAGAAAAAGAGGAAACTAACTGAACTGGTACTTTCTTCTGAGCCTTTTGGCTCTTTTCACTAGGAGAATATTCACCTGCTCATGGCTGTTTGAAAACACTGAATCAACTTAAGTAAGATAGAAGCCTGCAATATATTGTCTACATGCTCAATGAAAATAGAAAGGTGATTTTAGGTTAATATCAGTTTTCAGATGTCTACCACAGACATGGGTCAGATGGTAGGTTTTATACAACTTTAACAGTCAAAATATAGATGCCCTTGCAGGAAGGATGGCAGTGTTGTTCCTACCAGAAGCTCAATTATTTTGAGCTATTTTGCTAGTCCTACTTGTCCAAAGAATAATTTGAGATACCTTCACAGAATCACAGAATCGTCTAGGTTGGAAGAGACCTCCAAGATCACCTAGTCCAACCTCTGACCTAACACTAACAAGTCCTTCACTAAACCATATCACTAAGCTCAACATCTAAATGTCTTTTCAAGACCTCCAGGGATGGTGACTCAACCACTTCCCTGGGCAGCCCATTCCAATGCCTAACAACCCTTTCAGTAAAGAAGTTTTTCCTAATATCCAACCTAAACCTCCCCTGGCACAACTTTAGCCCATTCCCCCTCGTCCTGTCACCAGGCAAGTGGAAGAATAGACCAATCCCCACCTCGCTACAGCTTCCTTTAAGGTACCTGCAGAGAGCGATAAGGTCACCCCTGAGCGTCCTCTTCTCCAGGCTGAACAATCCCAGCTCCCTCAGCCGCTCCTCATAAGACTTGTTCTCCAGACCCCTCACCAGCTTCGTTGCCCCTCTCTGGACTCTCTTGAGCACCTCGATGTCCTTCTTCTAGTGAGGGACCCAAAACTGAACACAGTACTCGAGGTGCGGCCTCACCAGAGCCGAGTACAGGGGGACAATCACTTCCCTAGACCTTCTTCTCCTTTAGTTTTGTTTGTTTGTCTGTTTGTTTTGTTTTGTTTTTCTCTGCAACATGTGGAGCGATTGGGGAATATCTTTCCTTATTTATGTATTTAAGATGCTGGTAGTGACCATGACAGCCCTTGCAAGACATTTGGCTTATTCTCTACCAGATCTTTCCACAACATCTACCAGATCTTTCCTCTCCCCTCCTGGGAGGGGAAATGGGTATAAAACAAGGAATGAGAGTAGAGGAGAAGTTCAGGGATGTTTGTCTGAGTGTCTTATGGTAAAGTAAAGCTGTCTTCCTGTCACTGTGAATTCCACGAAACTGTAAGTGTCTCAAGAGATGTGTGATCTGCAGAGATTCCAACCCACTTCTATGGCAAAGTAAGTCTCTGCTGTGGCATTAGTGATCAAAATGCAAGCACTCCCATCTATTGAACAATCTCTGCAGTTATCTTAGATTATAGAATAATGCTTCAAATTTGGTTTGGAAATAGATTTGTAACAACTACCTGAAATCTTCAAAGAAGACTTTAGTTTAGTTAGAACAATGATTTTTCACTGAATGCTTGTAGTAGGCCAGTGATAAGGACTTTAAATTTCACCAGGCAGTCCTTTATATCACATATTGAGAAACATATTTTATACTAAAACATAGAGAGAATATGTGAAAGTGGATCAGAGTTAACTTTTGGAAGAAGCTAAGTATGAAATCTGTTGTTATTTTTTCCTACTTTTTGTCATCTGTTTCCCATACACCCGCACGGAAGCGGCTCTTTAGCTTCATACTGGCTATCTGAGATTGTGAAAACACAGTTATTATGTTTTTAATTGAGATTTGTTGGGTAAATTTTTGTCTATTGCTTTATAATCAATCAGTAGCTTTTGGATTAATAAAAGTGAACATAGGTAGATAGCAGCTGTGAGCCAGACTGCTGGCTAAGTACAGCTGGCAATTAATGCTCCCCAAACCTCTCCTAAACAGAAACAGTATTTCTAAAATGATTTTAGACATTTTTTTTCATTTAAAATAGTTTTTTGTTGTTGTGGGTTGGTTGTTTTGTTTTGTTTTAATTTCATTTGTTTGTTTGTTTTGGGAGATGGATTTGTTTGTTTGTTTTAGGTTTGAGTTTTTTTACTTTTTTTCTTTTCAGAAGTGCAATTTGAATTTCTGTAGAAACAACATGGGAAAGTGCTCTGGAAGCTAAGCTAGATAAGTGACATTTAAAAATAAGAAATATGTTTGAATGGAGAAAAAAATACTTTTAAATAATGGGAAATTAGCTTTTTAAAACAGTTGTTTTCTTGGAAGAGAATATAAAATACTTTGGAGTAAATTTTAAAAATTACCTGAAGAAGAGAGATCTTTTTGTGAGCTTGATAGTATAGTCCTCTCAGCCATTGAAATCCCTCACAGGAACAATATCATACTATTTTACTCATATAATAGAACCAATTCAAAGATACAATGTCAGTGTGAAAGGATGCTTTAAATTGTGTCTGAAATTTGTGATTGATTTTTAAATAAATGATTTGAAACATACATTCCTGACAGTAATATTAATGCTACAAAAGATTACGGATCTATAAACTGCCTTTGACAGAATTACATGTTCAAAACTAACACAATGATGTCTACATCTATCACATACTGTGTCACATCACTGAAACTTCCTTGTACTATCACAGTATTAAAACTATTATTTTAATTACTGTTTTTAATTACATGAACATTTACTGTTTGCTGATATAAAACCTTATTTTAGTAAAAATAGAGATAAGTCTTCTTGAGAGGTGCGCTTTCCACAATTAGTTGTAAACATAACCAATATACAAAACATAAAGAACATTTTGCCTCCATCAAAAATCAGAGATACTGTGTTTTCCTCTTCAGATATAGATAGTATCAAGGGTTAAAGGAAACTTCACACATTTATTGCTCTTATTATGATCCTTATACATCTACATCTAAGACTAGTTTTGTCTCTGGTTTTCTTGTTTTGTTGTTGGTTTTTGTGATATTTGTTTGGTTTTTTGAGCCTTTGAAGAATTTTGTTAGTATTGCTTGTATAAATAAATCGGGCTGATTTAGTCTTAATTTTAGTCTAAGATGATTTAATCTTAACTTTACAGGAATATCTTCTGTACTTTTGAATCCTGCTTGTGCAACTACTTGCAAATTTGCTTTGCTTTAAACACAAAAGTCATTCAAAAGACCAACTGAATAATAATAATAAGAAGAAGAAGAACAACAACAACAACGACAACAACAACAAAAAGAAAAGCATCATCAGGGATATTCAGTACCTCTTCCAGGCTTTAATATACTGCGGACACATTTATTGGACACATCCTCTACTTTTCTAATATTTATGGGATTGTCTGTGTCTGATCTCCCTTGTTCTCTTCTGGTGGCATATTTATGGAGGATTTATGTATTTGGTCTTTTGTTCTAAAAGTTTTTAAGCTTTTTGGGGCAAACTGGATTTTTTTATTTTTATTCTTATTTTGGTGACTATAGCAGGTGTAGTGAAGGTTTTCTGATCCAAAGGGTGAGATTTATTTTGCCCAAATTGCCTTAAAATCTCAAAAATTTAGATAGGTTAAAGTCTAACCTAAGGCACTCATTGGTGCTCCTTCTATAATCAATGATGAGAGATCCAACTTATTTTAGACAGGGTTCTGAAAACGGTGAGATAACTTACCTTCTGGAGAGCTTGCTTGCTCATTGAACAAAGAGAACTGTAACTAGATGACATCTTAGAGTAGACACTTAATTTTCCAGAGTTTGAAGTTATGACATTATAAATCCGAAGTGAAATTACGAAAGTCTCACTATGAAGCTGTCTGAATACCTAGTTGTGGTTGAAAATGAAAAGACTGAATGGCAAATCTGTACCAATAATCCAAATGTGTCGGGATGTGGCCTCTGTGACAGAGGTCCTCTGATACAGTAGAGTTCAAATTCACACAAGAAACCTGTCTACTTATCAAATCACGGGGGCCTTTTTCCAGAATTAACATCTTAGTTTTCAAAAGCCCTGTAGCCCACATGCTTCTCTGACTCCTCATGTAACTCTCTCATCTGCTGTGCACATTAGACATAATCACTCTGGAGCACTACTAGCACCTAGCACAGACATAAGCAAACTCTGATTATTCAGTGCTATGTTATGGTTCTTGCAGGTGTGACACAGGATGCTCACTTTCCCAGTCCTGCTCTTTGAACTCTTGAAAGTTCCCTGCTCAAGCAGGGACACCTACACCCAAGGACCATTGACAACTTGTGAAGATCCCCAAGGAGGGGGACACCCCAGCCACTTTGGGCAAGCCGTGCCAGTGCTCAGTCTCTCACAGAGTAAAGAACTGCTGCCTGCAACACCCTGTTGTGGGAGCTTCTGCTTAGAGCAGTCCTGCTAGGTGTGTGTGGTAAGATTCACATGCCCACTTGACATTCTCTCTTTGGCTTCTGCCAACCACCGCCTGCATACTCCTTTTGTAGGCTCTTATAGTGGTAGGCTGTGACAGCTGCAGCATCTGAGATTCTCTGTTCTCCAAGAGTGAGCACAGCAGGGCATCCTCTTAGCATCTGTGGTACCAAGTGTGGCAGATACTGCTTACCCTCTAGGTTCTTATGCCATGCAGTCCCCCCTGGGACACATATGGGCTATGCACTGTCCTTAATCAGCACCCTTCAGGCCAAGAGTTTCTCAATCAAATCTGTATTTGGATGGCTGACTGCACAGCAACGATTTTGACAGACAGGCTGGATGCCACAGTCATCAATCAATTGTATGCACAGTCACTGCCTCATGCACAGCTTAGGTTGAGGAAAGTAGCAAGCCATTTCATTAGCAGTGGATACAGAAAGCTCCTTTATGTCCAGCCTGGCCTTACTCCCATCTCATAACCTGGTAATACGTAAGGGGGAGACATGCGTGAGTGTATCTGTGATCATTGGACTCGGAAAATATTCTGCTTCAGCATTCATAAACAATAATGCTGCTCCAAATATCCTAACATTTTTATGATTGTGCAGAAAAGTCACTAGACTTTAATGTCTGTCATGACAAGGCATTGCATGTCCTATATACAAATCATGTAGCAAAGGCTTTAGCATGAAAAATTGTGTGTGTGCATTCATAGAAGTATTCTGTTTAATTGTATTTGGGTTAAAATCAAATTAATACAATATATCAAAAACATGCACTATTCTTTTAGCTTAGATCTCATTTGATTCCTACATTGTGCTAAATTCCATTCCAATTTTTACAATTATTTTCAGTAATTGCTTTTATAATTATTTTAATATTAGCTTTGTACATTTCTCCAATTTCTTAAGTAAGAGAAGCAAGGTAATTAGGGTATAACTCATTATAATAAACAAAGAAATCAAGACATCCGTAATTATGGATTTATTATATTTCATTCTTTGTTTGTTTGTTTGTTTTTTTAATTGTTTTGAAGATCACACTTAGAAAAGTTATAGCTCTATATCAGCAAAATTTTAAAAAGTTTCAAGAAAGCTCTGAAGACACATTGCTTGAAGAAACTGATTATTAAAAGCCTTTCCAATTCAAAGATAAGTGAAGTAGAAAAATTATGAATGCCCTCCAAAGATGCATGAGAAACGATGAAATAAGTGTTCTGGTTAATACGAATAGGCAAAATTCTCTGGTTAAACAATTGAAAAAAAAATATTGTTAATGGAGAACAGCCACACTAAAATTAGATGTCTTGTAGTTATTATTATTTAACACATAACCTGTAGTCAGAGATAATTGTGTCATCTTCTATACTTCGTCTAACCATATAATGAATAATAAATCATAATTGTCTGTTACTCATACAGAATGATTTTAATCTACCTTTTGACCAATAGAAAACCTTCATCATTGATTACTAACATATTTCACAGTACATCATAAAAAATCTGACTTTGTAAATGACTAAAAATTTTGAAACAAGTTCAGCAGCCCTGAAAGAAGAGCAGCTGCTCTGCCTCAGTATCTGAGTCAACGTCTTTTTTTTTTTCTTTTTAATTTTTTTTCCCCATTATCTGGAGAAGTTGGTTAGAGAAATTAATTTCCTGTACTATTGGTCTAGTAATAATTATTTATCAAGGTGCAATTCACTTAAAGATTGTATCTTGGACTGAAAGAAATTCTGTAAAGAATACAAGACAAATTATCCAAAATTTAATTTGAAACTGCAATTGCAATCAATGATTTACTTATTTTGCTTAAAGAGATGAAAAGAAATAGGATGGGACATCCTTAAATCCCGTTCTTGACTATGTTATACATCTGAAAACAGGAAAAGGATAGTCGGAAGAAAAATGGTAAACTTTAAAGCAAGTTTCGGGAGAAGTAGATTAACTCAGAGAGAATGAATTAATGAAAAACAGAAAATACTGCAAAACTTATTAATGCAATGAGTCAGAAAAGCTTAATTTACCTTAAAAATCTTTGTTTCACTTAAGTGGTTTGGTGCACTACAAGGCAATATTTCCCTGAGAATCAATTTGTAAAGGAATAAATATAATAACATTTTTTTTTTCAGTACAGCCACTGCATTCATCCCCCACTGAGCTTATGAGTTAACAGTTTTAATTCTGTTAAATGTTAATTTTAAAAACACTGAGGTAACAAGTATCCATTGTTCTAACAGTGTATGTTCTAGAAACCATGAGTGTGTATATATACATATATATATATACACACATACATATAGTAAATGGAAAGGGCTCAATTTAATTATAAAGAAAACATGAATAATGTAGGTCCATTTTAGTGAACTTGGGTAGCTGGGAACATTGAAATACTTGGTCCAGCAGCTTGATGTGACCCTGGGTAGTAATTCAACTGGAAAGAAGTTTATTTCTTTCCTGTAAATTATTTTGCACAAGACAGAGAACTGCAGTTATTCTGGAAGAAGAAAGAGGAGGTAGGATTTTTCTCTGTTTTATTGCAAGTTAGCTTACATTGCCAAGGTAAGTACATCAAATTCAGATTTTTGAAAATGAACAAGAGTTCTCATTGGGACATGAGGTAGGATAGAGGACTGCTAACCTGGAATGAGTAATTGATACTCTGAGAGGCTAACAAAGCCAATACTAGTACAAGGGAAGCACACAGTTGCCAGAAGAGAAGTGCATTAAAAGCCAGACAGGAGAGGGTACTGGAATTCCAGAACAGATTGCAAAAGAAATGTAAAGCAGGAAGAATGCAGTGTCTGTGCACCTGCAGAATATTTCAGGACTGTGCCATGAAGTGGAGAACCTGCAGATTTTAAAACAGTCTTTAAGTGGCTGCACAGCTTTGGGGAGATACTGTGGCCTCTCCAATAGAGAGGAAACAAAATTTCAAGATATGTCTATTCAGCTTCAAAGACATATAGCTATATTTGAAGCTACTTAGCAAGACTTATGGGAATAAAGGATTTTTCTTTCATACCTTTTGATTTTCTTATTTTCCAGAGGAGTAGCGTTTGAATTTTCAAGTAAGTCTGATGAATCCGTGAACTATGCCAGAGATTTTATAAACATAAATGCATGTTCTGAAATACCGTGTAATTGTTTCCAGGGTTTCCATAGCCAAATGGAATGTAATGAATCATATGGCACAGAAAACCTCAGCAGTCTTCTATCTTTGTTTAACTATGCTTCAAAAAGAACAAAACAACAAACAAAATCAGCCCAGAGTTACTCAAATGCTACAGGTAGCAAAATGATGAATGCAGTATTAAGATTCAGCTTTTTTAGTACTTAGCTCTATGAAATGCTGATGCCCTTGATGTCACTTTAACTCTGCTTTATCGTGTCAGTCTTTTCTTATGAGAATACTGATAGTTCATCAGATACAATATGTTATAACAAAATGGTATTTTCTGTGGAATGAAGTGTCAATCCCTCTGAATTAATTTATAGGGAGGAAGAACTTTTCTGATTTCCAAGCTTACACTTCCTCTTTGAAGTACCACTTACATTAAGAGGTTTTGTTATGTGTTTTGTTGCTGTTGTTTTGCTTTGCTATCCTATCTACATGCTTATTCAAAATACAGAGAGGAAACATAAAAACTAATCTGCGTGAAAAGAAAATATATGCCTAGAAAACACAACATTATGTTTTTGAGAAGAAATGTAAACTAGAAGCATAAGATGAGCAGATTAAACTTATTTCCTCAGTGTCTGAAAGTAACAAAGCATGGAATCAAAGCAAAAGAACAATCTTATTTTAAGTTATCCCATATATAAAAAATTGATGGGTTTTCATATGCCTGTCCTTTAGAATGGGCACCAATACCTTTTCTTTTTTATACAACTTAATTAGAAGTGAAAACTTTTCCAGCGTCCTGATATGAAAGGCAAAAGAATTTGTATTGTATTTCTAAGTAAATTGTATTTCTTCCATATGTTGTTCTTCTGCTGTTTGCAGAAGAGGTGATTTCCAAGATTTCCTGTTGCAAATCATAAAGATATTTAGCATAGCACAAATTTGACAGCTCAGTTTCCACCCTCTTTAGAGTCATATGGTGCATTTTTGGTTTGTGGTTTACCATGACAAATGCAATATCAGAACAGTATAAGCCTTCTCTAGCATGCTACTTGTAGAACTTACATTAGAGCTACAGTGAGAAGTTATTACAATCTTGAGAAGTGTGTTGGTCTCTTCCTGAAATGTTTCCTCTGCCAGAGGGAACTGGAATGTCAGTAGAGATAAGGAGTCTGGTCTTCTTCTATTTCTTTTGTAAAGCAAACCAGCTTTGACATGAAGAACTGAACATTTGGAAAAAAAAAAAAAAAAAAAAAAAGCATTAGAGAATCCTCAGCATCCTACTGCTGTGGTTGTACGAGCTCAGAGTTTATCATAAAATGAATATGGAATATTGTGCAATACAGCAGTATCCTTACAAAAATAATGTAAACTTATAGACAGGTTTCCCTGTGTTCTTATGGCAGACATGCATGCCATAAGAACAAGGATTTGTTTGTCACATCTTCTAAAAACAGTAGAAAAAGCTATTGAGAAGTGCTTGATTAACCAGTGTAAGAGGAACTTTATTGAATAGAGAAACCTTGAAAATACATGCTTGAGAAGAGGGAACAAACAGAGAAAAAGAAAAGCATTAGACTGCACTGTCTGGGTCTTCTTCTGTTGTTCTTTGCCTTATGATGAATGTTATTCAGAGGTGAGAGCCAAGCTCTTGCAGAACCCAGAGCTGCATCCATAGGTAAAGGGTAGGTTACTGGGGTAGGATGTGCATGACTGATTCAGATTTCTGTGACTGATTCCTGTTCCTGTAAGATGTGGAATAAATGTAGAGATCTTCTTACAGGGGTAGATTCATTTCTAGGTCTGTCTTTCAGCTCCTTTTTAAATTAGGTATACCGGTTCATCACAAGGAGTTCAATGGATCACTGTGCTAAGTTTTGGAAGAAACTTTCCTCAGAACGTATTATTTCAGTATGCTGGGTGGCCTTTTTTTGTCTTGTTCTTGACATGAATAGGGCTTATCTAGGAGATTTATATTCCAGTGTTGCAATTCTGGCAGATGATATTAGTGATTTAGGAAGGACCTGTTGGAGACCTTAAAACTGTTCACTCTTATACTGAAAAATCAATACTGGTGCAAGTCTGCTGAGGATTCCTAGGTGATTTATTCCTACTAATTAACAAAGTTGAAGCCTCTGTTTCCAATTGCTTTTATGGTTGATATTTCTCATGGTGTTTCTACATATAAAGAAACAAAGCTAGTAGGAAAATAACAATGTGAGTGCTGTCTGCTTAGCATGCAAAGGATGCAAACAGCAAATGGGCAGAAATGAAACGTGCATGAACACACAAAAAGGCAAACCCAAAACTAATTTAAGGATAAATTTCAAAAGGACTAAATATTAATATTTAATACTTCCCTAATTATTAACCATGATGTACTGTGGCTATGTTCATACAGATGAACACTGCTCACTATCAATCAGTTTCACCAGATTTATAGGATATTAACAGGACAAATCTTGTCAACAGCTATAGACAAAATGCAAAAGAAATCATTACTTGATATTAATAACAACAAAATCCAAATCATTTAGAGAATAGTCATGCAGCTTAGTACTTACTGATTCAATTTAGTGAATATTACATTCAAAATTATGTGTATTTCCAAAATTGTGTTGGAAAGCTATAATGTGATATCTCTTTTTTTTTTTCTTTTTTTTTTTCTGTACACTCCAGGGAACTTAATTCATTTTATTCCTTTATTTAATGAAGATGGTACAATACGAACTTCCTGGAACAAACAGGTTCATATTGAAATACCTTAATAGATTAAATAAGATAGAAGCTTAGGAGAACCTATAATTTGATATTGAATTGCATTTTTAAGAGACGCCCCTATGTAAATTTCTTTTAAATCTTTTTAACAAATAAGTGTTTGTTGTTATTGTTGTTGTTTTTAGTTTAGTTTTGTTTTGTTTTTGTGGTTTTCTGGGAGACAACACTGGTATCTTCCATTCTAAGTTGAACACTCACAACAATTGTCAGGAATATAAGTCAATTATTGTGATACAAGTTATAGTTATTAACCTACCAGGTTATATAAAGAAACAATGTATTGCAGGGATAAACTGTTCAGTTCACATCATTTAAATAAAATAGAAAAACTGGACTTAAGGATACTAGGCACTTCATGGGCCTTGATGGAATGCACCTACAAGTGATGAAAGGCCTGCCTGGTTTCATTGCAAGACCCCTCCCAATAATCTTTGAATGATCATGGTCATGGGTAGAGGTACCTGAGGACTGGAGGGAGGCAAATGTCATTCCTATCTTCAAAAAGGGCAAGAACAAGGACCAGGGAACTACAGGCTAGTCAGCCTCATGTCAGTCCGTGGGAAGGTGATAGACCATCTTGTACTGGAAACCGCTTCCAGGCACATTAGGAACAAATGGTGATGAGGAGTATACAGCATCGTTTCACCAAAAATAATTCAAGCCTGAAAACCTGATAACCCTCTATGGTACAGGAAGTTCAAGCTGAATATGAGAAAACACTTCTTTACTGAGATGGTGACAGAGCACTGGAACAGGTTGCCCAGAGAGGCTGAGCAATCTCCTTCTCTGCAGATATTCAAAACTCTCCTGGATGCAATCCTGTGCGACATGTTTTACGTTTTCTTGCTTGAGCAGGGGAGTTGCACTAGCTGATCTCCAGAGGTCCCTTCCAACCTCAACCATTCTTTGATTCTGTGATGACAAAATGACTGGCCTAGTAGATGAGGGGAGGGCAGTAGGTTGTCTTCCTAGACATCAGTAAGGCTTTTGACACTGTCTCCCATAAGATCCTCAAAGAAAAACTGGTGAAATATGAGCTGGATGAGAAGACGAAGAGGTAGACAGAAAACTGTCTGAGTAGCTGGGCCCAGAGTGTAGTGGTTAGTGGTATGAAGTGTAGTTCATATAATCATAGAATCATAGAATTACAGAATTACAGAATCATAGAATCATAGAATCACAGAATGGTTTGGATTGGAGGGGACCTTAAGATAATCTAATTCCAATCCCCCTGCCATGGTCAGGGACACCTCCCACTAGATCAGGTTGCTCAAAGCCCCATCCAACCTGGCCTTGAACGCTTCCAGGGATGGGGCATCCACAGCTTCTCTGGGCAACCTATTCCAGTGCCTCACCACCCTCATAGTAAAGAATTTGTTCCTTAAATCTAATCTAAATCTACCCTCTTTTAGTTTAAAGATATTACTCCTTTTTCCATCACTACACTCCCTGATAAAGAGTTGGAGGCCAATAATAAACAATATAGTTCAATTCTGGGTCCGATCTGGTTCAACATCTTCATTTATGATTTGGATGATAGGGTAGTGTATACTCTCAGCAAGATTGCTAATGATACAAAACTGGGAGGAGTGGTGGATAACCCTGAGGGTCATGTTGCTATCCAGAAGGACCTTGACAGGATGAGAAATGGGTTGACAGGAACCTCATGAAGTTCAGTAAGGAGACATGCAAAGACCTGCACCTGGGGAAGAACAATCCCAGGCACAAGACGTTCTGGGTGCCACATAGCAGGAAAGCAGTTTGTCAAAAAAAAAAAAAAGGATGTGGGGGTCTTGATGGGAAACAAGTTGAGCATGAGCTGTCAGTGTATAGAACAGTACCCAGGTCTTCATTAAGAGAAGTATTGCCGACAGGTAGAGGAAGGTGATACCATCCCTCATCTCAGCACTGGTAAGGCCACACTTGGAGTACTGCATTCAGTTCTGGGCTCCCCAGTAGAAGAAAGACATGAACATACTGGAGGGAGTTGAATGGTATGCCACAAAGATGATGAAGGGACTGAAGCACCTCTCCTATGAGGAGAGGCTGAAAGAGCTGGGACTGGTCGGCCTGGAGAAGAGCAAGCTCAGTGGGGATATCATAAATGTCTATAAATACCTGAAGGGAGGATGCAGTGAGGATGGAGCCAGGCTCTTCTCAGCGGTGCCCAGTGACAGGACAAAGGGCAATCAACAAATAGAAACACAGGAGGCTCCATCTGAACATCAGCTTGTCCAGGGAGGCTGGGGAATCTCCTTCCTTGGGGATCTTCAAAAGCTGTCCATGATCCTAGGCAAGTGGCTCTAGATGTCTCTGCTTGAACAGGGAATTGGACCAGATGACCTCCAGAGATCCCTTCCAACCTCAACCATTCTGTGATTCTTATTCTTTGAAAGTAGTTTCTTGAATTATTAACAACACAAAATTAACCATCAGTCAGTGAACAGTAATTTCAAGATCAGTGTCTGCAATACAACAGATAAACCACACTACAAGACACTTATAAAATGTTAGTAACCACTTACAATTTTCTGAACATCTGTAGTTAATCAACTAATGCTCTAATCCCACAGAAACACTCAGAGCTGTGTGAATACACCCCCCACCCAGCAGGTGTGGGTCACAGGTCCCCAGCCCCTCTCTGAGGACGGCAGATTGCCCCCCATTTCCCTCACTCCCATGGCCAATGTGGGCTCTCTAATGCAGGATGTGCCTCTGTTCTGTTCTGTTCTATTCTATTCTATTCTGTTCTAATCTGTTCATCTGTTTGGAAGTGTCCATACCCTGGTATCAGACAGTTAGGGTTGCTCCAGTCATGAACAGGGGTTATATTCTTGTTCCTGTCATATCATCTGCTGGTATTGAGGTCATGTGGACAAGGTGAGCACAAATACTTGCATTTTTCATCCCCTTACTGCAGCTCTGTTGTACCATGTCAAAGCATATATAGCTCAAGCACGGTAACTTGTGATCATTTTACATTTTCTTCCTGAAAATGAGAATTTTAACAGAACATTAAAAATATTTTAAAATTTATATACAAACAGCAGCAAACAGCAACAGGAGCTGTTTACAGAGATGGCAGCTGGTTAGAAGTTTCAGCTTTCTGAGACTCGTGCTTCTAAGTTCCAGGATAATAAGGTTGCACTGCATTTTCTGAACTGCCTGGGAACAGAAAGAAAATAAACTCTCAAGGCCAAGGCAGAACCAGCTTTGATCATCTGTCTCCCTAATGAGTGTTTTAATGAAATACCCTCTGAAAAGATTTGCCTGACCAAAAAAAAATAAATAAAATAAAATCCACCCTTACTTATACTTCAAGAACATGTTCTGTGTTTGCGTGTTGCGTGTTGCCATTGGTTGTCTTGTATCAAAGGAATGCAAAGCCACAGCTGAACTTGGCTATGTACCCTTGATCAATCAGCTCAAAAAGAATCTGAAAGCAGTGAACAGTGTCAGCATGTAATTTCTAGCCCACTGGAACTCATCAAGACCAAGAGCCTGTGTCTTGGGATTCGATCTAGTAGGACTGCTGGAGGGACAAGTTAATTCTGAGTGCTGAAAACTATAGCTATAAAGCGCTGCAACACTTAACTATTGAATCTGGCCTGGTCACACTATATGTAGAGAGATCAACCACCTCCAGAAGGGTTCCAATGAACCACATGTTGGGCAGGGAACCAAAAAGGAATTCAGTGCTGAGGGTGCTTCTGAGTACTGATGAGTGCTTTGAATCTGGCTGTTGGTGGGAGTACATGGCTTTACTGAGAAAGAACCAGGCAAAACTTTCTTAGAAGTCCTATTCCTAGTCCTCACAGAAGGGCTCTGGAAGAGATCACTTTTCTCTTTTCCTCCCTCCCTCCCTTCCTTCCTTCCTTCCTTCCTTCCTCTCTTTAAAATACAAAGACAATATGTCCTTTTTTTTTTCCTTTTTTTTCTCCCCCCCCCCCCCCCCCGAATAACTGAAGCAGTTATATTCACTCACTCAGGATATGAGACAGTCAGTAATTACTCTTTGAAGGCCCATTAATGCTTGCAAATATCCCAAGGCAGGAATAGATATAGATAACAGTAAAAGACACAGTGGGGATGGGGGGCAACACAAGCTGTTGACTTCAGGGCAGCTCTGGGGACAAGGAAGCTCTCTTGCCTCTTGATATCATAATAGGGAAAATTCTGCATTCAACAGAGGCAACCTCTGTGTCCTCTCAGGCTTTCATTTCTGCACCTGAGGCTTCAGATATGATCCCTGAATGGGTAAAGCCTTAATGGCGCAGCTGAGGTCTCCTGTGCCACCCCTCACTAACCACATCTGCCCTCTGATAGTTCAAAGGCAGCTTCAAAAGGAGGGGAGGATGAAGAGTCATCCACAGAGCTCTGAGACTGCTGGCTGTGTCTCTGTATGGTCTCTTAAACTGCAGTTTTTTAAAGCAGATTTAGCACTCAACCACTTGTCCTTGTCCTAAAGCTTCTGATGGCAATGACAGACATAGGAGATGTGCCACTGAGGGACATACTTTTATCCAAAGCATTAAAGATCTTGTGTCACAACTGTGTGATTCTCACCTATCCATACTCCTGAGTATACTCATGGGAAATATGCTCAAACATATTTAAACACAGATGTGCAACAGCAATTTATTCACGTTGCAACCTCCTCTCCCCAGGTATCAGATATAGCAGAGATCTAACAAAGTGTATATGGTTATTTCTGGATCTCTCCAAAAGACCTCATATATGGGTTTATCTTTCAGAGTTTACATCATTCTAGAGACTACTTTATTGTGTAATGCCAAAATGGGATTATGTAATCACAGATATGAGTTTCATTTTAAAAGCTAAATGAAAGATTGCATTGTAGTAGCCTGCAATTTTGAAAACAATACATGCCAGTAGTAGAAAGCTAATGGTGTTTGATGAGAAGTATTAGGTTAATCTGATTAAAAGTACCTTTATTGGTTCTAGGAAATGACATAAATCATTTAATCCTTCTCAGTAAAATAACAGTGATTAATGAAAAACTCTTTGTTGATGGCTGCCTAACCTGTGGTTCACAGAAGCAAGTCAATAAAGAAGTAAAATTATTCTTCTTAAATATATTTGTCTGACAAAAATATATTTAAAATACCTCAGAAAGTAATCACCTGAATTCTGGCAAATATTAGGATGATACTGATACTTTTCTTGAAGTTTAGATAAATATTTACCACTTCATAACACTTCTGGCTGATGGTGGTACTACACTGTAACAGTGATGGATGGTAACTATCTATTTATATATCCACTGGGAGATATAGACTTACCAAATTATAGTCCTGGGAGAGGGTAAGGAAGAAAAATGAAAACTCAGCCACTTCTCCAAATGTCAAAATCTAAATTATAAATTGTAAAGCCTGTTTTTCTTTAAAAATAAATAAATAAATAAATAAATAAATAAATCTATGGTGGCATGGGAGAAATAGAAGATGTATTAAGAAACACAAAACACATATAGTTTAAGAGTAACTTTTTTGTAATGGATCAATCTGTCATAGTTTCCTCTTAAAGAAAGTATGCTGAGCACAACATGTCATGTGACATGGCACAGAGTCAGACAGCTCCACTTTCTTTAGCTTTACAAGCATTGCTGCAATGTTAAAACTTGAAATACAAAATAAATAAATAAATAAATCTTCTTTCTGGCTTTGCCCCAAAGCACTTCAGGATATTATAAGAGATAAACTGTCAGCAACAACACACGCAGGAGGCAAGATCATACTGCTGTTATATGTAGTGCTCAAAGCATGTAAAAAAGGAACAAAATGTTGGGAAAATACTGGACAGCCTACATGTCGCACCGGTATGTTGGACAGCTTATACATACTAGAACAAAAATATTAGATACTTTACATGAGGAGTTATTCCAAAATTCTTGTATCCTAACTGCAAGGGTTTAAAATTAGACAAAATTTTCTATTTTAGTTAAAACAGCAAGTAAACAAAGTGAGATTTTTTGGGAATATTTCCAAAGTAAACTTGTTCTCCATGATGTATGGTGATGAATAAAAATATTAGTAGTTCACAGGAGAAATATGGGGAGAAATATGGGGTTTTGATACACTGTATAATGTCTAGAGTTTTCAGGACACTAAGAAAGCTCTATGATTTTGCCATGAATTTATTGTTTGTTGTATAAACTAGTAAATGCTGTACCCAAACAAATAATTTCCACTTCATCATTGACCATACAGGGTCTTGGTAAGTACCACTACAAAGGGTACATGAAGTTTGGCGTCTCTGGACTACTCTAACTCCACTGAGAAAAACTGATTTACGGTTTTCTCTCATAGAAGTATTTTCATTCTTATCATTGACTGTTCTTTTTCTTCTAATTAATGCCAGGCAATCTCCTTAAGTCCTTTGTTTTAATGTGTAAATTATTCTTCAAAGGTTTCTTTTCCACTTATGCAGGATTTAAAAAAAAAATCCCTGTTATGCATAATGAATCTGTGTAATCTGCTATCAGCTTAGTTGAGAAATGGTCATTTTTAACATTAAGTGTGCTTTAGGGAAAGTTCTTTTGAAGTATCAGTCTTGAGGATAATATATTTTAGTCCTTTGTCTTATTCTGATTTATCATGGTAATTTAAGTCTTGCATTAATTGTATTGACTTAAAATTAGAAAAAATATTTTAATGTTTCCATGGATGAGGCAATATATCAGTTCTTGCAGTTCTTGCACTCTCATTATGCATATATCACAGTTCTATTCTATTTCTTCTTAATATCTGGACTCATGAGAGGAGACCATACATGAGTTACTGTAAATAAAATTACTTTCATCTTTGCATATTGCAAAAGAAGAAAAAAAAAAAACAAGGTATCAATTCCATGAAAAGAACAATAACAACAACAATATATATATATATATATATATTTAATTATGTTTCATGACATGTAACCAAACTGTCTGGGTAAAAAATCTGTTTTCATAAGGAATGAATACATTTAAAAAAGACTTTTCAGTGAGGTAACTACACATAGAAAAAAGAAAGAGCCAATTAAATAGATTTTTAAAATTTCTTTTTTGAAAGGAATAAGGCTTAAAGTAATTAAAATTTTGTCTTTCCATCTGTTAACTTACTTTAAAATGTTGTTTATTTATGCTTTTCAGTATCCCCTGATATCTCACTGGAATTTTAACATTATCATTGTAATAATGGCAGAAAAAAAATAGAAGGAGGTCTCTTTGTATTCAAGAAACAGTATTTTACGAAAGTTAAATTATTTTGACTTCTATCTTATTTTACCACTGTCTGTCTGCAGCTTCTCCTTACTCTGTGATTGGAACTTCTAGGTTTTACACACAAAATCAGAAGAAAAATCTACTACCACAAAATAGGTGAACAAGAGGAGGAACCAAATTCTCTTTTCTGTGCTTGAGAATCATGTTCCTCAAAATGCTGAGGAAACTAGTCTTATTTAACAGGTGGAGGAAGTATTCTAATTGTCTGCTTTAAACTAACTCTCTAGACTAAGCATTTTCCTGGTGCCTAAACATTGTGTAGGTGCATAATGTAGTCAATGGAGAAAATCAGATAGATTACCAAAATCAGCACCTTATTTTAACACTTAAGCAGTGTGAATATGACCTCAGATGTGACTGACTCTTGTATGTACTTGTATGTACTCTTGTATGGATGTGGAGTGCCAGGCACAAGTGGTGTAATGTGTAGGTGTGATGAGGGGGAACAGGTATATCTGCATTCCTGTATACAAAGGTTACCCCTTTGGGAACCACTACAGACGTACTTCTGCCTGACTTCCATGAAGTCTTCCACCTGCAGCCAGGGCCAGGTGTTTTACTAGAGCACTAAATTAAATAATGATGTTACCATATCACAACTGATGAATGTCATCTTTAGTAAAGTTATAGTAGTTCCTTAGGTATTCAGCCAGAGTATATGGCTCCTTTTGGAGATACCCACAGCAACTAGGTCTTGCTTTCTTCTTTATTCAGGTAGTGGTTCAATCAGCATTTTGAAAGGAAAGGTGATCTATATTCAAATCTATGCCTGCCAGTTCATACTTGAGCATTAAATTATATCCACCATCTAAAAATAGAATGTCTAGAATCCTCCTAGATAAATTTACCTAGACATCTGTAGAGACTTATGAGACTAGCAAAAATGGAGAAAGAATCTCAGGTGTTTCCAGATGTTAATGAAAATCTTCTGGAAATGTTTTTTGGATGTGCATGTATAAATCACTTGTCTCAAATACTTGGTTCAGGATAAAAATATTTTCTACTCTTTTGTTACAACAGAAATCAACACTAATTGATTTACACTTTCCCATTACACCTTTAATTACAACCATGGGTATGTCCAAGTTACTTTTTTTCTCATATCTGCCAAATACGTGGATGGATGAATTCTTCACCATTAAAATCATTTCAAACATGCTTAACATGCTTGCAAACACTCACTGGGGACAGCAACAGGACCCGAGGGAACAGCATGGAGCTGGGACAGGGGAGGGTCAGGCTTAGGAAAAGGTTCTGCACCCAGAGGGTGGTCAGGCTCCCCAGGGAAGTTAACAAGGCACCAAACCTGTCAGAGTTCAAGGAACCATTAATGGCCATTAAGTACCATCACCACACAAATAACACTGTAATGTATATTGTTACTGTCATGAGAGGACCAAACAAACAAAACAAAAAAAAATGCATAATGTTTTTTTTGGGTAGCAACTTAGATTATAAGGGGGAGGAATATTTTCTGGACTTAAAGATCCCACAGAGAGAGACCTTCCAAATGTGCCAAATGTTTTCATAAGAATACACTTGTTTCTATTGTTAGAGATCAAAGTTCTGCCCTCAACTAAACTGTGTAAGGAAAACAAACAAACAAAAACCTAACAACTAGAACAAAAACAACCATGTTAAAAGACATCCAAATACCAGTTACTTTTTCAGTCATATTTTAGCTATACAATCTGTAACTAATGCAATGTAATGAAAGTAATTTTCCCATAGGCTCCCTAGAACAAAAGCCCTAACATGGGCAATCATTCCCTGAAATATATTACAACTTATTCTTTGTACAAAAGATCTTTCTTTTGAGTTTATCATAAGATCATTTGAAAAGCAGTAAACTGATACAGAAAACCTCAGATCTGAAATTAAGCCTGCAGACAGACCCCCTGCGAGGACTGTAAATGACTTTCAGATAGCTCTGCATAATAGCTCTGCTACCACTGGGGTCTCAGAAGTTAGAACAAAACTTACTGTTCCTTTTGCATTGTTCAGTAAGTAAATATAAAATAAGTTTTACTTGATGCCATATGGTCTCTTTCTCTAATATAACTTACTGGAAGGCAGGTGTTTGGGAAAAAAGTACAGCTTCAAATATAAGCTTGATTCTTCTGATTTTGCACTGAGAATGTTCCTGACCACGCAAAATATTGACTTTATAGATGGAAGAAATGTTGTCTAGTACAGTAGTTTTAATATCAAAAATAGACATTAATAAGATCACAACAAAATTCAGAGAAAGGGAAAAAATGATTCTCTGTCACATATTAGAGAAAAAAATAACTAGAAGCTCAAGGTGGAAAAGAGGGTGAAATTACTATTTTTTAAAAAAAGATGTTCAAACTCTTCTGATCAACAATTCAAGTCACTAAAGCCTGGAATACAAGTAACTACCTGTTGCTTTTTGCCAATAACCATTGCATAGCCATTTTTTTGGCCCAGCCTGTGCATTGCAGGATGTGACAACAGGCATTTCACTGAGAGAATTTGAAAAAGGAATAAAGGAATGAAAGGAGGTGGGAAGAAAGGAAGGGAGAGAATTTGTTCTTATGCTGCAAATAAAAGTTAAAGTTTAATGACCAAAATTTTCATGAGCATCTAATAACTTAAATATGTCAGTTTTCTTGTTTCCTTTCAAAAATGACTTGAATTAACCTGAAAGAATTAGGAACTCTCTTTCTGGATGTAAAACACTTCAGGGTCTCAACAGAGACCACAAGCATTTGAAACAGCAAAAATTTTACTTCTATTACAGGTATTGTAAACCTTCTGTTCCGATGACATTTTTTTCAAATTATTAAAAATCAATTCTGTTTTTTTTTTTTTTTTAAAATAACCTACTGAAATAATAATAACATAAAGTTTTCTACAGTTCTAGACAAAACATTATAATTAAGCCCAAACTGCACAGTCTTCTAAAATCATGTTCTTCTACACAGTATTTGAACCCATATTCATAAAAAATAAATAAAATAAAATAAAATAAAATAAAATAAAATAAAATAAAAGTATAAGTAAAAGTAACAATGCTCTGGTTGCATATTAGTTTTTTAATGATTTTAACCCAGTAGAAAGAACAAAAATTATCCCTAACAAAATGCCAAACAAAATGAAATTTTTTTTTTATTTTTATTTTTTTAAATATTCTTTCCATACAACAAAAATTAGTTTGATTAGCCATAAAGATAAAAAGAATGGAGTGATTTCAAGAAGTTCCATGCAAGCACACCTGATTTAATGCAGGAACATATATACCTAGTCTAAGGTGAAACGATTCATAGAATCATAGCATGGTTTGAGTTGAAAGAAACCTTAAAGATCATCTAGTTCCAATCCTACTCTCATGGGCAAGCATACCTGCCCATCAGTTGCCCAAAGACCCATCCAAACTGGCCTTTAACACTTCCAGGGATGGGGCATCCACAACCAATTTTTGTGGTTCAGCACAGCAGGCAGCTAAGTAACAGACAGACACTTGCTCACTCTCCACAAGTGGGAAGGAAGAGGGAATCAAAAAGGCAAAAGTGTGAGAAATCATGGGTTGAGATAAAGGCATTTTACTAGGTAAAGAACAAGCTATACATGCAAGCAAAGCAAAACAAGGACCATTCACTACTTCTCATTGGTAGGCAGATATTCAGCCACTTCCAGGAAAGTAGAGCTCATGACATGTAACATCCTCCCTTGTTACCCCAGCTTTTATTGATGAGCATGACGTCATCTGGTATAGAATACCCCCTTGGTTAATTGGGGCCAGGTTGGTTTTGCCCCCTCTCAGCTTCTTGTGCACCCCCAGATTCCTTGCTGGCAGGGCAGCATAAGAAGCAGAGAAGTCCTTGACTCTGTAATTTCTTCTCTGCAACAACAAAAATGTCATTATGTTATCACTGCTATTTTAATCAAAATCCAAAGCTTGACATCATATGAGCCTATATGAAGAAAATTAACTGCCCCAGGCAAAAATCGTGACATGGTTGTAGTGCCTTTACCACCCACATAGTTAAGAATTTCTTCCTTGTATCTAACCTAAACCTCTTTTAGTTATCCTTTGCCATGTCACTACACTCCCTGATAAAGAGTCACTCCCCTTCTCCCCATTTGAAGGTTGAGGGCCAACTTTAAATACTAGAAGGCTGCTATAATGTGTCCCTGGAGCCTTCTCTTCTCTAGGCTATGTAACTACAACTTTCTCAGCCTTTCTTTATAGAAAAGGTGCTCCAGCCTTTTGTTCATCTTTGTGGCCCTCCTCTGGACTCATTCTGGTACTTCCATGTCCTTTTTGTGCTGGGCACCCCAGAGCTTAACACAGTACTCCAGGTGAGGTCTCACGAAAGCAGAGTAGGTGGTGAGAATCGCCTCCCTCAACCTGCTGGCCACGCTTCTTTTCATTCTGTCCAGGATATGGTTACCTTGCTGGTCTGCAAGCACATATTGCCAGCTAATGTTGCACTTTTCATCCACCAATGCACCCAAGTCCTCCTCTGCAAGGCTGCTCTCAATCCATTCTCCATTCAGCCTGTAATCATGTTTGGGATTGCCCCAGCCCGGATGCAGGACCTTGTATTTGGCCTTATTGAACCTCAAGAGGTTTGCACAGGCCCACCTCTCAAGCCTCTCAAGGTCCCTTTGGATGGCATCCCTTCCCTCTGGTATGTCAGCTGCACCACTCAGCTTGGTGTCACGTGCAAACTTGCTGAAGGTTCACTCAATCCCACTGTCCATACCACCGACAAAGATGTTAAATAGTGCTAGTCCCCATACAGATACCTGAGTAACACCACTCATCACTGGTCTCCACCTGAACATCAAGCTATTGACTACAACTCTTTGACTATGACCATCCAGCCAATTCTTTATCCATTGAGTGGCCCATCCATTAAATCCATGTCTCTCCAATGTAGAGACAAGAATGTCATGTGGGAAACTGTCAAATACTTTGCACAAGTGCAGCTAATAATTCAGAAATAATAAATTCAGAAGTAATTGGAGGCCAAGTTCATTTTTCTCCTAGGATTTATTTGTTTCTGAATCTTCTTCTGTAATTTGTTCCAGCTGAAAAACTCCTTGAATATTATATAATAAAAGCAAATGACAGTAATTTCAGACTTGTTATACTTTTGAGCTTTTGGCGTGTTTTTTTTTAATTTTATTTTTTTATTTTTTTTTATTTTTTTTTCCCCAGGATGGCCTCTCCCCATTCCATTTTCTGATATATCTCCTCAGCCACCTGTTTAACCTTTCTGTTTAACCTCATATGTATCTTAGTAGCACAGAGCCAATTTATTGCTGCTGCAGAGCTGTTAATCAGGTTTATTATGACAGCACCGCCACTGTGGTAGGCAATGTACACACAACGCAATGGACAACTGATATCTCACACAGTTTGCTATCAAGCTAGAAATGAGTACAATGTTAGCGAAGAGATGCTACCTCTTTGGAAGCCCTTTCCAGACTTTTGGTGAGGGAAGAAGAGTTTAATTAGAATGTATCACTGAGAAGGAAGGACAGGAGTCAGAGTAGATGTAGAGAGACAGATATTGTAGGGGGAAAATTGAAGAGGACAGGAGAAAGATGAACATAATGGTACAAAGATAGTATAAAGGGAGCAGAGAATGGATAATAGGAGAGGTCTGGAGAGAACATAATCTGGTCCAAGGTAAAAAATACAGTTAAAACTGATACAGTTTTCCTAAGGTGCTATCATCCCTCTTTTGGTTACTTCTTTTTCAGCTTTTCCTTAACACATCCTGCACTGCTTGGTCTAGAAGACCGTGGGAGGGCTAATGGCATTGGAGTAGTGTATAGCTACATAAATCACACCAATGTTGAGCGGGCGCACTACTGTTAGCATTGCAGCTGTGTGTTGGCCTAATTTTGTATAATCTGCTTTTCATGCATTAAAACACTGATAATTTCCAATCGTTCTTGAGTGATGTTTTTAAAAGCATTTTTGCTCTTAAATCCTTTGATACTTTTAAACATCTCTTGATGTCTTATAGCATGTATCTGATTTTCTTTAACTCATTCGTTTCCTCATACAAATATCCTGTATAACTTCCAGTAGGTTACTGTTAGTAGTATTTTATCATCATACCTGTCCCATTTGCACAAGTGAAGGAATAGTTATCTCCTCCAATTTCATTGACAAAAAAAAAAAAAAGTTAAAAACATAAGGAGAGGAACTTAGAAAATCTAGAAACTTAGAAAAAGAAAACAAGTCCAAATGATGAAATGGAGAAATAAATTAGCATAATAAAAGGCTTTATTACATGTGAGAACAGACAGATTAGCTTCCAGGAACTGGGGACGTAGAACACTTATTAATGATACCTTCTTTTGACAGTAATGTTTACAGATTTCCAGGCTGATCTTTTTAGATAATAATATTTTTATTTCTGTCACATGTCAGTACATTAGCACATTTTTACACTTTGGAATCAAACAGGGAAGACAACTAGAAATAGAATCAAAGAAATAACAAAACAAAACTCCATGATAACTCTTTCTCAGTATGATCCTGTTGGCATATATTATCACAGAAGTTCGAAATGCCTTGTTACACTTAAGGATGATTACAGTGGAAATACGCTTTGCTCCTCTCTTGATACCAAACATCTTCAAAAATTATAATTAAAAAACTAATAAATATACTATCCTAGTATTTTCCAGCATAAGACCGTATGTTATAATGAAGAGATGAAACATCACGAACATGGGTGCTGTAGGAAATAAATCTGCAGATTACTTCTATTTCACAATACAAGGAAAATTGGACCACCATAATTTTCAGTAATTTGATGGACATTACAGCAGTAGTATGCATGTTTCTGAAGGCTGCGGGGGGGGGGAGGGGTTGGGGGGAGGAGGTGTTCATTAAAAGCACATTTTTCAAGCCTTTAATAACTTGGATATCATAAAACTTTAAGATACATTTTGATGCTTTTTTACTTGATGAGTTCAGAAGTATTTATACAAGTTAATAAAGCTAGGCAAGTATTTGCACTTTTGCAACTCAGGAATACTCTACTCAATAGTTTCAATCAACACACTCCAATATTTCTTCTATGATAATTTCAAATTTTATGTTGAATTGTAAAATTGGCCATTTGACACATCCCAGTTTGTGGCTCCTTCTGGCTTATATTTCTCTTACATTAGCCAATCAAGATTGTGAACTGAGAATACTGCAATAAAATACAGCAGACACTTTTTTTGGAACATATATAATATAAATTTAAGCAGTATTAATTGCACACACAGTAGTAATGACTGCAATTTGATTTGAATGTTCTCTGCAGTAAAAAAATGCTTTGTGAATTACTCAGTAAATAATGTATTCTATTGGGCATATTCTAGAGTTTTAAGTTCATCTCCAGAACTGTATAAAATTCAGCAAGTCAATTATTTGTTGGAAATTATTTGTTCAGCTTATTTGCAGGCTTTCTGAAAACTGAGATCTTGATATTTGGCAAGAAATTTCTTTTTCAATAGTTTTCAATCTTTTAATTTAGCAGGGCATGGAACAATTACCATCCTATTACTTGCAATCCATGCTGTAAATAAGAATGTGGAGAGAGAAATACAAGAGGATAAAATAATCCTGAAGAGACAATAATCCGAAATCATGTCTGTTGAGTGACATCCTCTCTGTCAGTCCCTAGAATAAACCTTGCCTGAGAATTAGTGGATACACAGGTGAGAAGACAATTGCTTAATCTTATGAATTCACTTGAAATGACCCTTTTAAGGGATAAGTGGACAAGACGTGTCTAACACTATACTTCTTTCCTTATATTGGATTAGAAAATATTTTCTGAGAATTGTAATGATACAGAAGCATCCTGGGACTCTTATCTCATAGACACAACTCTTTATAAGCAGTTTAGAAGAAGCACTCATTGACCTTGGACTGAAGGATGAACTTTGATTGATACAGACGATCTACCATACAATGATATTTAAAATGATGCCATAGTTTGGGGGAGAGGAGAGAAAGCTTCCTGGAGAAAACTCGTCTATAGATCACATCCACTGCTCAAGGATCTGATAATTCCACTGCACCTCCAGGACTTCAAAACCAGAGGAAAAGATACACACCCACCAGTGCTAAAGTCAGAGACACATTTTGGTTTACTATGTAAAGTGTAAAAATAAGACGAAAGAACTGCAAAAGTTTCTTAAAGCCAAATATATATATCTATATATATCTATCTATATATAAATAAACAAACTAGCAGGGAAAAAAATAAACAAAAACAGAAAGACACTGTGAATGAAAGTGTAGCAGTGTTAGGAGAACACGGCTTTCCCTCTTTTTTTGAGATGGCATAACTATTTTAACTTACTTATTTACCATTTATTACATATATTAATACTGTACATTGACTTGCAGCTATATCTACATTAGAAAGCAGCGAAAATATGCAGAGAAAAGCAGTCAGTGCTGAGGGCCCCACACCATACACACCTGGAGAGTTACTTCTGATAATCTCACAGGACCAATGCCACCCAGTGTTTGCAGGCACTCCAAGACACCCTTTTCCAGTTCAGCTTCAGATGACCTGAAGTTGTCATAGTTGACATGATTTGGGTCAGGAAGAAGCTGCAGTGCCTTCCTTGGGAAGCTGTGCAGAGCATGTGTCACTGGAGGAAGTTTTGCTGGCAGAGAGATAATTTGTAAGCATCACACAACTGCTAGGAGACTTATGGAAAGAAGAGGAGGCTTTCCTAATTCAAGAAGGAGATGTGCAACCAAGTCTTAGAGGCCATTAAACTCTGCTGGCACGCAGAAGGCGTAATTTAAACCAAGAACAGATTGAAAGAGATTGTATTAGAGAGCAAGGCAGAAAAAATTACACATACTTGCATGTGTATAGCAAGCAGGGAGCAGGATTTTAAAGTCTTTGCTCTGTTTTACTTGGAAGAAGCAAAGTTTTTTCTGGTGAAAAACTGGTTTGTTCTATTAGTTTGTCATCTAATCAAATAGAACTCTAAAGATTGAGAGCCTTTTGATGCTCCTTCTGTTTGCTTGTTTCACAGGGAAAAGGTGATACAGATCCATCTCAAGACTGGCCAAATAAGTCTCCTTGTATTCATCACTATAAAGCAATAGTCCATCAATTTCTTCCCCAAATGAAAACATGACAGCTTCAATGGTCCTGGAATGTTATAGCCATTTTAAACTTGCATTGCACAACAGCAAATACTGAAAAATCCAGGTGTGTATATATATATATATACACATATACATGGCATAGATATTTATTCAAGAAATTACAGAATTGGATGAATTATTTCATATGCAGTTATGGATTATCAGTCAGAAAGGAGCATTTGCCAAAGAGAGCTTCCTAGAAGGTATTGAAAAGAATGCAAAAAGCTTTGAGAGATATTCATGAATATATTCATATGACCGAGAGATGCTATTGTACATCTACAAATGGACTGGGAATTTGACTATAAAATCAAAAATATATGTGTTGAATGAAGAAGAACAAGCGACAAGAATTGATAAAAAAAAATACAGACAAATTAAAAGAACTATCTGAATAAATGAACCAAGGGTCAAAGATTTTAAGCATACCAATAAATAAGATGATTTTTTTTTTTTGTGCAGCTTTAAGACAGTAGAACTAAAAATAAACTGTGGAAATAAAAGAGGAAAGTTTGTTTAAACAGGGTCCAGTCCCTGGACAATCAAAAATAAATAAATAAATCCAAATAGAATTTCTGGAAGGAAAAGTAATCCTAGATGAAATATATAACCCCAAACAACAGAATTCTGTTTACTTATATAAAAGTGAGCAAGATTACTTTTATAGAAACTACAACACTGTAGTTTCTATAAATAAAATTTAGAGTAGCATAGGAAAACAACCCAGGCAGATCCTTTTATTTTTTATATTTTTTTTTATTCGAAGTCTGAAGCAACAGATAAAAACTTGAACTCTTCTTTGAAAGCCTTTAATTACAGAATGTATTGACTATGTTTCAAAGAAGCAGCATGGAAAGCAGAGTTAGAATATTAATCAAGCTAGGCATGCTTGCCATTGTGCGATTCACAATCAATTCCTGTGCTTATATTTATTTACTGTTTAAAAAGTTTGCTTTTCAACAAGAGACAACAAACATTTAAGAAATGAAAAGCTTGAAGCATTCATATGTTAGCTTAGTAGCATGATTTACTATAAGCCAAAGACAAACTCTTGATAACATGAAGAAAATTTGGAGTAAATGTAAAGTGTGTCTCCATTCTTTTGCTGCCAGGACGGCCTCTGTGAGAGGTCCCAGCAGCTGTCCTGTGGCAGATCAGAGCCAGCCGGCTCCAAACGGGACCTGCTGCTGGCCAGAACTGAGCCAGGGAGCCACGCTGGGTGGGCCTCTGAGAGAGTAGATTGACAAAAGGGAAAAAAAAAAAAAAAAAAAAAAAAAACAACAAAAAAAACTGCTGTACAGCAGCTGCTGGGAGAGAGAGAGGAGTGAGAAGCAGCCCTGCAGCCCCCAAGGTGAGTGCAGCAGGAGGGCAGGAGGTGCTCCAGGCACGCAGCAGAAGTTCCCCTGCGGCCTGTGCAGAGGCCCCTGGTGGAGCAGGCTGTCCCCCTGCAGCCCATGGGTCCCACACGGAGCAGCTCTCCACGCTGCAGCCTGTGGAGGAGCCCCCGGTGGAGCAGGTGGATGTGGCCTGGAGGAGGCTGTGGCCCATGGAGAGCCCCCGCAGGAGCAGGCCCCGGGCCGGAGCTGCAGCCCGTGGAGAGGAGCCCACGCAGGAGCAGGGGCATGTGGGGGGAGCTGCTGCCCGTGGGGGACCCGTGCTGGAGCAGTTTGCTCCTGGGGGATGGATGGACCCTGTGGTAAGGACCCATATCTGGAGCAGTTCTGGAAGAGCTGCTGCCTGTGGGAAGCCCATGCAGGATCAGTTCCAGAAGGAGAACATCCCATGGGAGGAACCCCATGTTGGAACAGGGACAGGGAGTGACCATGAAGGAGTAGTGGAGACAAAAGCATCAGGGAACGACCACAGCCCCCATTCCGCGTTCCCCTGTGCCCCTTCCGGGGAGGACGTGGAAGAGGGTAGATGGGGGGAAATTGTTTGCAGTTTGTTTTCTTTGTTTCTCACTGCTCTAGCTTGTTAGTAATAGGCAATAAATTTTATCAGTCTCCCTACACTGAGTGTGTTTTGCCCATCATGATAATTGTTGAGTGATCCCACTGTCCTTATCTCAACTCTTGAGCCCCTTTCATTGTATTTTCTACCCCTTTTCCTTTGAGGATGGGGAGTGAGAGAGCAATTGTGGTGGAGCTTGGCTGCCCACCTGCGTAAAACCACCACATCAGTGTAATTAGCATAGGATTCATTCATAATGTTTACTTACACTGATGCATGAGCTCCTTGGACTACTTCAGTTTGCCTGATTTTTTTTTTCTTATTCTTATGAAAAATAGTCAAGTTTAAACATTTTAAATATAGTGCACAATTATATTTTATTTCTCATACAGTATTATCCAGGACACTAATGGTGTGTGTCTGTGTGTAAATATATATGTGTACATGCAGTATCAACAGGTGAGATCAAACTTTCAGTAGATTTTCTTCCACATAGGCATGAACTCTAGGGGGCCAGGTATCATTAAAATTGTACTATACAAATACCAAAAAAATATTTTGATTTTTTTAAGAAATCAATGATGTGCACCTTTTGAGGTGCACCTGCACAATTTTAAATTTTCTGTAGTTGTAATGATGTTCCTAAGTAAACTTCTGCTGTTCATTCCTTTTCAGTAGTTAAAAGGACCCTTAAAATGGCAAGAATTAAAAGCATTACTTTCTGAATAGAATTTAGAAATTCTTTGTGCTTTTTATTCCAAAGTCTGGAAACAGGATAACACCTAAATTGCAATGTGTGTGCAATTGCAGCATGTCCCTGGTCACCAGCTCTGGTCACTATGATCTGAGTCCCTTTCAAAGCTCCAAAATAATATTTATTCCCTGAAGAAATCAGAGTTTGCATAAATGTATTACCTTGACATGGAGTGGAGGTGAGACTGATATGAAAATCTGGCTGGGGTGTGTGTGTGTTGGGGGGGGATAAGAAGTGCTTTTATACCCCCAAAGAACTCGCAGAAGTTGAGGAATAAAGGACAAAGCCTGAACTTTGAAGAACAATGGGGAAGAACAAAGTATAAGATGGCCAGCCATTGTCTTCTCCCTGCTTTCATGAAATGAAACCAGGATAATATAACCAGCATAATATATTTGTTATGTAAAGCATAATATATTTATTTGTACTACACACTGTTGTAACATTTCCTAGAAGATATATAATATGTATATTTGCAATATATTTGCCAGAAGATGGAAACAGAAAACACAGTGCTGCTTTGATTCCATCCCTACCCATGACAGTGGGGTTGGAATTAAGTGATCTTTAAAGTTCCTTCCAACCAATGGTTTCATTGTATGGTTTTGTGATTCTGTGATTTGATGTTGTTCACAGGCTATTTGACTTTTTTTCTTCTTATTTGATTTCATCATCATTGCTGCATTTTGTATGAGTGAATCTTATTTTCAGTTAAAGGCAGAGCACTCTGACGAACAAGAATAGAGAATCATTCAGGATGGCTTATTTAAATAAAATTAGCTAACAAAAATAAATAATAATCCTGTACTAAAAAAAAAAAAAATTCAGCTTGACCCTCTGTTTTTTCTTTTCGTTTTTGCTTTTGTTTTTGTTGACATTTCTAGGTAGAAATATTTATATAGCTCTATGATAAGGCAGATTACAGCACAGATACAGAATTAACACAGCTTTGTAATGAATGTGGACAGGTTCTGTGTCTTTCTTTTGTTATTACTGTTATCTATATTTCAAATTGTAAAGTAGGACTGTGAAAATTTTATATTGCTGTTCACTCCATCTGCCTTCAGTATCTAGGATGAAATTATCAAATCAGAGTATGTTCCCTTTGAAAACCGTCTGTGTTTACTCCATGATGGTGCACAAGAGACAGGTTTTAAAGTTTCATAACTCACAAGGTAATTTTAATTAATGTAGCTGTAAGATTAGATAGTCATGTAGTATTTTTAATGAGATTATAATTATTATTCCCTTATTTATTTGATACTTACATGCTGACAGCATGTTTCTCTTACCAAATGCACATAGCAAGCATTTATATCCTGTCTAAAACTACAGGTTGTTAGAGGTTTATCTCCTACCAAATTTACTTGCATTGAATAGTACATTTACATAAAGGAGTCCCAGTTGTATCAATGGATGTCTCATGGAAGAGATGATGATAATGAAAAACTGGGGCGGGTGTGAAACTTGCTTGGTGAATGAAAAATTGGAGACTCTTACCTCATGCTTTTCCTGCTATCGTTTTGATTCTGCTTCGGGAGTGAGCAATTTCCTCCTGTCTCCAAATGAAGTGCTCCCTGCCCTTTTTGACCATCATTTGTCCACAAACCCCTGATGGATGTGCAGTCAGCCCAAGAACCCCACGCCATTGCAGGTATTTCTCATGCCACCTCTGCTTGGTGGTGGAGACTGAGTAACAGCAGGTCGCATGACAAAAACAGGATGGCAGCTCCTGTACATGACTGCAGGACCCAAACTGACTGACAGGGGTGTTTGCCTCTAAGCTAATAATACACTGAAGAAGACATCAGTGATGAAGGTACATTAAGATGACTGTCAGCTGACAGCAGTGAAAGGCAGCACATGGGACCCCCACCCAAGCGTGCCTGGTACCACAGGGACTTTCTCTCTGGTACTTGTGTTGGCTGGGTCTGGGAAGCAACAGGGTCACATGCCAGGCTGGAGAGGCCAGGCTGGCCATGGAAGTTGGGTAAATGGGCAACCCAGGACAGGCTGGAGTAACGGGCTGACAGGAATCTCATGAAATTCAGTAAGGAGAAGTGCCAAGCCCTGCACCTGGGGAGGAACAACCCGAAGTACCAGGACATGCTGGGCACTACCCAGCTGGAAAGCAACCTGGTAGAAAAGGACCTGGGGGTCCTGGGTCCTCCAATACAAGACCATTGGTCTTGAAAGTATTGTTCACTGATTGTTTATTAGTTACATACTATCAATAAATCAAGTATTCCAGCTTTGGCGTTAATTGGATTTCAACGTGAACTGAACTTTTTTTTTCTTTTTTTGAGATACACCACTTAGGCCATATTTGTGAATAGCACTTCATTTCTGCAAGCCCTTTCAGGAGTAATCTCCTTCATGAAATCTTGTTTGCTATATTGAAGTCACACTAAATATCTCTTTGGATGTCTTTTTCCATTAAAAAAAAATATCATTTTCCTTCTAGTGTAAATGTCATCAAAGGTGCCTTTTGTGCAGCTTGCAAATATAAGTCTCCCCAGGGAAAGCAGATGCAGCTATACAAATGGATCTCCATTCTATATCTTCTAGAGGAAGCTAAGATATCCTATTTAATAAGAAGGTAGATGAATCTCCTACCAGAAATTCTTTTCCTCCAAATATTGTCTTCCTGCTTTCAAAACACTGTCCTATCAATCCTTGAACAGATTGAAATGTCAGAAACATAGAGAAAGGATCATATGAACTGAAGTTTGGTAATATCTTTTAGCAATATACTGAGTATCGTGTTCTTCCATGACCTGGTCACATAGTCACAACAATATCTTGTGAACACAGACCTAATTTCTCCAGCTTAGTAAGAATGAAAAGTAAATCTTTACTTATGGGTGACAGCAGTGCTTGCCCACATTGGTGATTTCAATATGCAACCTGATAAAAATAATCTGTAAGCAAACTTTGCCATGTAGTTCTGCAAAAAGGACAATCCATATTTGTTCCAAATACACATCTAAAAATATTTTTTCTTATGTTCAGTGATCTGAACATTTCTCACTGTCTTTCCAGTTATACTGCTAGGCTAAAATTGCTTCTAAGCCAGTCATTTTCCCTTATAGCACAGTCAAAAGTTATTATCACATGTGTGCATAGACCATGGTTTTCAGATCTCCAGACCTTGACCAAAAAATAAAAATAAAAATGTTGCCATGGCCAAATGTCTGAGACAAATTCATTTCAATAAACTCACTGATACACCAAATAAACTTAGAGTTAAATCTTATGGTAGCATTAATGGTTTCTAAAAAGCACACCACATATAATAGAATGCTTTGTAACTTTTCACCATACGGGAGTGCAATGGTGAGAAGTCTCTAGATGCCTGGTGATGATGTGACTGTTTCATGATCTTAGACAATTTTTTCTTCCTGCTCAATTACCATATTCCAGACACTTTGCCCCAAGCAAATTACTACATTTGGTTAATAATAATATGGTTCTTGGTATCCAGATGCACTTCATGAAGGGAAATAATCCATTACCAAAAATCATTAGTACTCCAGCTTCACCCTAAGGTCTTAATCCTGCTTAGGCCATCTGAGAAAAATATTATGTTTCCTAATGACAGTTAAATAAGGGATGTCTGATTATTCTTCTTTTCTAAAGGTTCTATTTTAGGGACTCCTCTGAAACATTAACTGGTGGGTTGATCCTGGCCAGCAGCCAAATGCACACCTGCCTCTCACTCACCCCTTCCATGTTATGGGGAAAAAATAGAAGGAAAGCAAGAAGACTTCATAAGAAAAAGACATTTTGATCGGGAAAACAAAACCTGCATGTGTGAGCAAAGCAAAAAGGAGTTCATTCATAACTTCTTATTGGAAGGCAGAGGTCCAGCTACTTCCTGGCATGCAGGGCCCCAGCAAGAATAATGGTTGCTTGGGAAGACAAACACCATAACCACAAGCATTTCCCCTCCTTCCTCCTTTCCCTAAGCTTTTATGGATGAACATGACATTGCACAGTATGGAATATCCCTTTGGTTAGTTTGGTTAAGGTGTCCCAGCTGTGAAACCTCTCTTCCTCATGGCTACTTCAGCCTACTCACTGGGGAAGGGGAGAGAAAACATTGGCACTATGCAAGCACTATTTAGCAATGGACAAAATGTCAGTGTGTTATCAACACTGTTTAAAACACAAAGCACAGCACCATGTGAGCTGCTATGCAGAAAGCTGACTCCATCCCAGACAGACCTTGCTAAATATGCCTCAGACTTGTTGGATATCTGAATAAATAGTAAACGTAGGACTTACAACAACAACAACAACAAACTAGTGGAATATAAAGAACTGTGCAGTGTTTCTTCCACAGCTCACCAAACAAGACAAAGCAAATTAATGCAAATGGATTTCTAAGGCACTGAAGAAAAACCTACCTAAGCACACAGTATGTGCAAGTCAGAAATATTTAAATGATTTGAGAGGCTTTCCTGAAATACTATCACAATAAGAAAAAGAAGGGATACAACAGCTGGAGGATATGTCAGGGGTGAGATACTTTCCTGAGACAGAGCAAGATAAGAAAGCCATGTAGTTGGACTGTTGTGAGCTTTCTTCACTGAGGATTCTTTGGTCACAATGCAGACCACAGCATTAAGCTGTACTCAGCTGTGAACTATTAAGCACCAAGCTATGTTAGGTGGCATTCTTTAGTACACTCAAAGAACATCACTCTTGTATTTCTTTTGCCTGGTTCTAAAGCTCACATGGTTAAACTATAATGTTGAGGAGGAGCGTAAGTAATGTCTCAGGTTAGTCATTGCCTTTTTTGAAGCCAGCTAAGAAAGGTTAAAGAAGATAGAGGGAAGAGAGAGGAATGACACATACCAATATTTTTTCCAGACTAACTGAAAGAAAAGATCCAAGAATAACTATTGTTAGTGGAATATGAAAGAAAAAGCAGTTCCTAAAAAAGTCAGAAGAAAATTTCTAAAAAAGGAAAAAAAAAGTGCTTGGAGAGATTGGGGATCAGACATGGACCTACTGTATTTGAACATCTTTAGTAAAACAATAAAATAAAATTAGGTATAGTTGTTGCTTGAATCCAATAGAAATAAACTCTTAATCCATTGACTAGGCTTCTCTCTCCCTTTTTGCTTTGAGCAGGTCATTCTGCCTCGCTAAACAAATACATGATGGCAAGATGTCATACAATATTTTTTTTTTCTTTTTCATGCTGAATTATGGACAATTTGTATGTTCTACCTATGAGAGCACAGAGGTTACCATTACATACCATTAAAAAAGTAGAAGGCTAACTGTAGGCTGTTGGAAACCACTGGAGACTTGTCACACATCCTAACATAGGATGTGTGACACTATGATGTGTTATCCTAACTTCCGCAAGATATGAACTGCTGTGTTTTTATCAAATATATGAGAGAGGAAACAACGGCAATCTCATAGGATGAAGTATGTTTTAGTCTAGGTGACTGTGAATAAAGCTTTGCAGTTGATTTTCCATTGTTACCTTTTTCCTTCTAGAGGCTACAGTCTAGCCTGGAGGATTGATGTGTGATTATAATTACAGCCCACGAGAAATGGTTTCAAGTTTGCAATCTAGTTTGCTTTGTGTGTTTGTTATTTTGCAGCTTTAATTTTCAGGGGCTGTGTGTTTCCAGTGACTTACACTTAGCATAAATTACATAGGTGGAAGAGAGACACACTATCAACGCTCTGTGAAGAGTAATTTGCCTGGTATGGGCTCACAATGCATTATCTTACAATGTTATAATTAATTAAGTGCCTTTTGGCAAGTCAGCTGCAGAGCAAAAGACTTGTGTCAAAATGTGACTTGGTAGTCTTTATTAACTGTATAAAAACCCTTAAGATTGCAGGGGCAGAATGGCATTACTTAAATAACATAGGTTTACCCCTGCATGTACTTTCTCAGCTGAGAAGACCCATTTACTTCAAGAAATAAGTACTTTGCAGTATTAGCAAAAGATTCATAATCTGGTCCCTTAAGACTTAGATTGTTGTTCTTAAACGGTCATAAAATGCAAATTTTACTTTTCTTGTTTCAGAATATTTAAGTATTTATTAGTGCAGAACTGTAAGCTACTGACAGATGTAATTCTAAGAAATATACCTCTTATTTACAAGAAAAGAATTGTTGCATGAATCATCCACAACTGAAATTACTGTGCAGAGTACAGTAATATTTATTGAAGTCTGAATTCAGCTCAGTATACAACTGATTATATTTGGCCTGGTATACGTTCCTCCACAGCAAACTAAGGAGGGCTATTGTCAGCAGATACTTAGCTGTGAAAATCACTCAACAGCAGATCATTAATTCCCCTGAAATGAAGTCAACAGAACAGGGAGTGCAAAGAGATTCTATGTCTGCTATCGGAAATAGATGCATAGGATAAAAAATGACTGTTAGAGTCAAATGAGTTTTAGAAAAATGATGGCCACTGCTTTCCTCTTTCCTTAGACAGACAGAGCAAGAAATAAACCACAACTTGGAGAATCACAGCTTAGTCTTTGCTCTCTTTTTAATTTTGGATGCTTTCATTTTCTTATGCAGAAATAAAAGCATCTTGAGGTGAGCCAGTAGACAGATATTTTGGCCTCTTTATGGGAAGTGAACAGGTCTTTTGGGGAAACCTGGATCTCAAGAACAGAAACATATGGAAGCAGAATATATTAAATATACATATATATATCAGTAATGTTGTCTGGTTACCAGTTAATCAGCACAAGAATGTATCATTCTTGTTTTCCAACTGTGCTCTGAAAAGACAAATAAAAATAAAATAAGAGTAGTAGAGTACAGTGTGAAGAGGAAAATAGGAGAAGTAAATATATGGGTCAGTTGCACGGCATATAAAAATGATACTCTGCTCACCTATGGGGTGATCAGGATCAGGGAACAGGAATGACAGAAGGAAGCCTCATAAGTAGTTCTCATAAGGAAAAATGGACTGTAACCTACAATTGTCTTTCTACGCCCACTTGAGACTCACCCTAATTCTGTGTGGGTGGATGTGTGTGAGAGTGCTGGGAGCTTCCCTTGCTGTCTTTGGGAATGTGATGACACCACCATAGCTGTGGAAGCTCTGACTACGTTGAGGATGACTGGGCATTTTTAATGGCATTCTTATGTAAATATTACAGTGAAACAGCCATTTTCTGAAGTATCACTTTCTGTAAATAAAAAAAAGTAATCCAGGTCCATCCTGAAAATCTAAACAGCAGAGGTAAAATAAAAGGAACCCAAATTTGACTTAATTCCTTTGTTATATATTTTTAAGTCAACTGCTCACAGTTGTCAGTGTTTGCAGTGGCAATCTTGCCACTGATTTTTGTCAGCTTTCAGTACTGACAGTTGTAGTTCTGCACACAAAGAATGGGAAGAATGCAGAGGAAAGATTGAGTGAAAGAAAAAATGGGGGTTGCAGGATGAAACAGCTTTAGTATTCCTAAAGCAGAACAGTCATCATGCCAGGAGAGCCCTCCAGAGATCATGACCTCAGTATATTTATTTTCTGCAAGTTTATATGTTGCAAATTGAGGTGGAACAGAATTAAGTGCTAGGGCAAGACAGGTTAGCAAAAAGGGCATAGGCCATCACCGACAGAAAATATCTAGAACATTTTCAACCACTTTTCACCTGTTTCTGAGAAGAGAATATATTTGAATTTCTATGTTCAAGTTTCAGTCTGGAGAGCATATGAACATATATTAACATGGTTTCATTTTTTTTTCTCTTGTCTCTCCTGCAGTATTGAAAACTTTTCTGAGAGGCTTTTTTTTTTTTTTTTTCCTTCTCATCAGCCAACAACGAGGGTATGTGTCCTCACAAGATAGTTCAAATCACAAGTAGCTTGTAGGATCTACATGTATGCAGTAGTTTCTCATTTCTGATGTCAGAACTAGGAACTACGTCAAACACAGTAACTGTGTCTCTGATTCTGTGATCAAGTCCTTTGGAAAGACCTCCTCTAGTGAGAATGTGTCTAAGTTTTCTGACTGTTAATTTTTTCATGCATAAAATAGAGGGTATATGCTCACCTCACAGCTGTTGTAGATTAATCAATGTATACTTAACTTGGAATGTATAAAGTACTTAGTATTATATTCACCTCACAACTGAAGGCTGAGAGAAGTGCATTTTTTTCAAAACATATCTCAGGTAATGTTTGCCCACGTTATAGCACATTAATACTGTGTGACACGACATCATTGCTGAAATATTTTAAATCCTGCCCTGAAGTCTTCCAGTACCATTGATGATTCCTAACTTCTTTCACCATCAGTATCAGTAAAAGGATTCTGACAATTCAATCTCAGTAGTATACAACTCAATGCAAAAGAAATATAATTTAGGGACATAAATTACATGATTTGATGCATTCCTAGAGAACTTGGTAGCACAGATTTAGACAGGAAATGAAACAAATCTCATGTCACTGTACACTAGACTAAGACTGTATACTTTACTCACAGGATACTCGCAGGATCAGCTTTACTCTTCTACTTGACTCAGATGGAGAATATCCGGCCTGTCACTATTGGTCAAGGTCACTGTCTTCACAGATGAAGCATATATTACTAGGAGAGATCTTTTTAATACTGTCTTGCTGCAAATGTAAAATATAAACAAAAATTTCCATCAACTCAAGGAAACTATTGAGAAATAGTTTGTCACAACAGAAATTGCAGATGATTGGTATTCTAAGAACATATAAGAAAAAGAGGACAGCAAGAATACCACACAAGTAACAAAATGCTCGACTGGTTAGCAGCCTGACTTCTGTCATACGTTTGATATAATTTATCTATTGTCTTACAAAGTTGAGAACTAAATAAATTTGGTAGTAGCAGCAACACGAATTACTGTATTTAAATATTCTCTTAGGATGTTACCTGGAAATTAATACCTTGGCACTACAAAATACTTAACAACTCAAATTCCACCAGACCAGAAGCTAGCCGTTGTCTGCATCAGTGATTACTGGTCCATGAAATGTTTTCATGCAGAGCTCCTGGACCTAGCCCAAACTGAGACTGAGCTCTGCACCAAGGTGAAATCTTCTCTATCAGATTGTCTAATTAGGGAGCTTTACAATCTGAGTCTTGTGAGACTAAAGCTTTGGAGAACGTGCCTACATGTCCAAGACAGATTTCTGTGTTTTCATATAAAATTGATTTATCTGAAAAAAAAACAAAACAACAGCTTGCAAGAGCTATATCAGATCAAAGAAAGAATGGTTGCTTTGACAGCTCCTAATTGTTTCTGTCAGCTCTATGGCATTTATGGGCCTGGGTGCTGTTGCATCAGAAGGAGTGGTAGGAAACGAAACAGTGGTTAAAGATTTCTGATCCTGACTTGCTGTGGGGCCTTATGAAATGGAAAGTTTTCAGTTTCAGCACTGAAACTGAAAAGTGATACTGCTTTCTTGTAAGTGTCATTAGAAAGCTAGGAGGATTAATGCAGATATTCAAATGATATTATAAGCATCATATAAGCTTGGAATGTTAAAATTTGTGGGAGATGGAGATCCATGGATGGCAGAACAAGCTCCAACTAGTTTACTTCAAAATAGAGATTCTCAGCCATGTAAGGAACTACATTATAATGGTGGAAAGATATTTCCTCCCAACAAATTAGGGAGAGTAGATGACATATTGGTTATGAAAAGTAACTCTCCTGGAAAGCATAGGGTATTGTATGAGTAATAAAAAATCCCAATCTGATCTGCTCTGGCATTAGATTTTTTTTTATTATCATCACAAAATGTAGTTACATTTAGTGCAGTGGAAACTACAGAAGAATTTAACAAGGCTTATGTGGGTTTCTCTAGCAAATTAATTTATGCATAATTTCCGGGAGGGGGATAACTGAAAATATCATTCTTTTGCTAACTCCTTTTCCAGCATTCTACCTTAATTTTGGTATTTCTGACTTTCTGTTAAATAACGAGATACCATTTAACTGTTACAGAAGAAACAGAAAACATTTTCAAGTAAATACAATACATAATGCTTTTCTTTTGTTAAAAGTTACTTGAAGTAAATAGATTGATCAATATCTTTTCTCTTTATCAGGAATTGTAAACATTCAAAACCAAAATCAAATATTTTCAGTTGCCATTAACTACCTTCAGTACAATCAATGGCTGTTGCTACGCTATTTTCACATTGACTATGTTGAGTGAATAATTTACAGGAAATACAATATCCTCCATAGTTAGTCTCTCTTGCACTTCTGCAACATGTCCAAATCCTAGTCTCTCACGTGTATTTTTCATCTGAATACATTTCAATGTAAATATATACTCTTGATCACCTTCACTTTGAATTATCATGGAAAGTTCATCCGCAAATATTCCAAAAGTCCTTATAAGATCAGGCTGAAAGCTTCAGTGTGTTCATTACAGAATCATGGGAGCATTTACTTGTTAGCTGATCAATACTGTTGTCTCATGTTTTTCTCCAAGTCAACTCAGTAAAGCACAGGTTTTTAAGTAAGTGTAGAACAGCACTTTCCTGCTTGATTCTGTTGAGCTTATTTATTATGAATGTGATGAGCCAAGGGTTTGTGAAGCACCTAAAGGATCAAACTTAAGGACTTTCTCTTACAGATTTATAGATCTACCCTGCCTTTTCAACACCCAGTAGGTGTTTGATGTGTGTATATTCTATGTAATATGTCCCCAAATTACTATTATACATACTTAACCATTCAGTTAAGAGAAGCACGTCTCTGTTTTAAATTTTCCTAATGATGAAGCTAAATATATTGTCACATAGACGCATCTGTTCCTTCAATCAAATCTCATAAAGATTTAGACCTCCATGGTATGTGGTAAACAAGTTAAAATGTTGGAGTAAGATGGGATGACAGAACAAAACAGACATTGCTTAACAACTGAAAACTTGGAAGTGAGTATCAGAGAAAGTGAGAGAACAAGTCAGTTTCAGAGTGATACTAGCCCTTTATTCTAACCATCTTTTATTATTATTATTATTATTATTATTATTATTATTTAGTTTGAATGATCTTAGTGAAATATGGGAGCATTTCATGAAAAAGGATTCCCTACTTGCATGTTGTTTTCCATCCTGAAGTAAAACTTCATGACAATTTCAAGCCAGCATTCATGGTTGGTGCAGAACTGCTCAACTCTCTGCCATTAATATTGAATCAATTTGCAGCCACTTATAGGGGAAGGGAATGCTTTCCACGAAATTCCTGTTTTTATAGATTTGATGAGTACTCCACAACAGTGGTGAAGCTAACAGAGTTCATGCACTCTGTAAAGATCTACTGCTGTTGATTTTCTGCAGAATGTTTCCCAAGTGCTTAACAGATTTTTTTTTCTTGGCTTATGATGTTTCATTATATCTGCAAGTCCTTCCTTAGAGTAGTAAGACACTACAACCATATTCTTCAGATATAAATGTGTTTACACTATGCAAACCATTAAAAAGTAATTCTAGTACTAAACATATCTGTTTTAACAGTCTGTTATTTGTTAACTCCACCAGCCTTCAAATTGCATTTCCTTCACAGGTTTCACCTGGTGTTTTACAACAATCAGAGACACAAGCTGCCTTCATGTTCACTCCCTTTGACTACAAGTATATGAGCTGGACCCCATAAATTCTTTCCGTAATTCTCTAGTGAAGCAGTAAGTTTGTTTTCTGGCAGGAGATAATTTTCTTGAAATATGAACAGTATGGACTAATTAGTGGAAAACTTATTTCCTTAGTGGAAAACATATTGATAGCGAAAAAATAATTTTAATAAGATAATTTTCTTACCAGCTCTAGACTGACACTTTCTCCAGGCTTGCCTGGATAAGGAGTTAGCCTCAATTACTGTAAAAAGTTCAAGCACCAGATACACCTGTTTCTAACAGACTTCTCCTCCCAGAGTGAACCCAGAGAGAGAAAATCTTCCTTCCTTACAGAGGCAATGCTCTTAAAGGTCTCAGCATTCAGCAGCCCTCCCCATTTTGACTTTTCAAAACCATAATGCAACATCTTCTACTTGAGCCAAGTCTCCCAATGGGAAGGCCTTGCAGAACAACACATGCAAGGCAGGCTTTGGGTGCCTCCTCAGCATATCACCTGGGTATCTATTTGCCTGAGTTTGGTGAGATACTTTTGAAAAACATGGAGAAAGACAGATCCTCTCTACAGTTAAAACTCAGTATCAAAGCTATTGCTATTATTTACTGATGTCTGTAGCTTTTTATCTATTTTTTTTAAAAGGTTAGGAATGGCCTTGAAGCCTTATAGGAGATTAATTACAGTAAATACATTTTACAAATAATAATAATAATAAAACAATACAATAGATACTTACATAATTGACAACGTTTGCCCTTCATTAAGTGTTAACTTGCTGTGTTTTGTTTTCCATAGTTTAAGCTTTCTGTTTTATTTCATTTACTTTTATATTAAATAATCCTTATATCCTTTCTTACCTCCTTATTCAGTAATACTTAAGGGACTTTTGCTTTTAACCAGGCTTGACTCTTTTTCACTTCCAATGAAAATGCTGATGTTTATACTAAGTTTTTATGTATAAAGCCTTATTTTGGTTACATTACCTTGAGCTCTGAAAAGAATTATGGGATTAGTGTATACAGTTTCACCAAAGGCAAAAATCCTGTCTCTTACCTTCTATCTCTAATACAAGATGCAAAAAGAATTGGAGCACCAATCTGAAGGAGCAAGATGTGCAGTATAATCAGTTCAACTCCTTCACTATAAAGAAATGGAAGATTTTTTTTCACTATTTTTTCCCAATTCTAATATTTATTTTCAGCTTTTGATTTATTTTCACTGACAACTGTAGGTAAATAATTGATAGGTCTGGACATAATCACTAAATTTACAGTTATTGAAAGCTAACATACACTGTATATGGTTCAGAGCACCACTGGATTTATGAAGCCCCAGAAGCCCCAGATTTCTATGAATATAGAAGTTCAGTAATTACTACTGTCACTGTTTTATTCAATCCACTAACTCATAGGAATATGAGTGTTTTTATCAAATTTAGAAAGTGAGAGGTGCCTACCAACCATTATTCTGGGTTTATGCTATTGCATAATATATAAAAAATTACTGGGAATCGATCATTTTTTTCTGTGAACCTTTTCCAAATTTTCTCATTAAATTAATAGTACCTTATTATGAATTTTCACAGATTATTTATATTTATAGCATAACATAATATAATGCTATATGATATAATATATTTCTTCTTAATTCTTTCTGAAGAAAGAACACAGTCCACTATCACTACTTAGACAACTGGATATTTCATTTTCTAACCATTTTAAAATATTTTAAATATTTTGGGGGGGTGGAGGAGAGGTGTTGTACTCAATTAAACCTTTTTAAAGTGAGCATACATTTTGAAGGCCTGCATGCCTTGCATAGTATCAAGAGTAAGTTATTTTCACTTACAGCTTCATTGTAAAACAGAGAATGTATGTACTAGAAACTTTTCCTTGATATATAAATTTTTCAAGGTTCCTTGGAAGCAGAGATGCTCATATTGTATACTAGTATCAGTATCAGCATGCAAAGATTTGCCTGGTTCAAACAAACTAAGGAAATGCTACTTTTTTTTTTTTTTTTTTGTAACTGCTAAGTTTAATGTAGAGATAAGCATTAAACTTTTGGGAACATCCTTATTTTCCCTGGATATTTACAGAATTTGGACCTCTTCTTGCTGTCTTCCTAGCCTCCACTGTGGAAAGGTATGAATCATTTGCTTTTGGAGCAAGACTTGTAGAAAGACAAGCACCTCCATGCTATTTCAAGAAGGAAAAAACTGATTTCTTACTCTGAGGCTTGTACAGTAAGGGCAATTAGATGTTCTCTCAATTAATGAGCTGTGCTTCATTGATGGCTTTGATATAAGAAGGCTTATAAAACTGTCAAAGATGATTCAAAGAGTATTTTTTGCAACAAAACCATGACCTAAATCACTCCTCATGTGTTAGGTTTACTAGGCAATCTACACCTCAGTTATCAAAGGAACTAAATATAAATCTAGCATAAAGAGCTCTTGCTGTATAAGATATCTGACTTGACTCCAAAATAAATTGAAAGGAGAGATTATAAAAACTTGAAATATAATCTTATCACAGAGAAATGAAGTACTGAGCTGATTCACTGATAAGACACCTACATCTTTACTAAGATGCTTACTTCCATTTTATACTTCTGTATATAGAAAGTAATGTATGGAGATAAACTAATAATAAAATCATGCTGAAGTTCTAGATAATTAAGAAAATAACAGAAATAATATGAATCAAAATGATAAGTATTTCCTAAAGTAATTCTCCAGCTACTTGAAAATTTGTGTAGATAAATGAAGGCACAGATAGATTGTTTTGTGTCCCTTCGAGTTTCTGTTTTGATACACTGAGATCTCATGAAGTCTTGAACAGTACTTTGAAGCTGAAATTACAAACAAGACCAATAAAACAACCTCTCAACAGCCATAAATCAAACCAGCTAAATATTCAAGCAAGACATGCAACTGGTGTACTCCTCCTCCATTAGTTTTTGAACTTGAATTAAGAGATAAGATAGACATTGGCATGCTGCAGTAATAAAGAGATCAGTTATGTTTCATGAAACATTATTTGATCTAATATTCAGGGACATCTTACAGAAGATATTTATTTTGCTACTGGCATATTTATACATCTATAAAAATATGAGGCAGTTGGTACTATTTAAAAAGGAATATATTACGTTTATATGCCTCAAATTGAGTAGTTCACTTTTTTTCCCCTCAAGAAATATTCTGTTAAGAGTATTTTAAAAAACTGATTCATCATTAAATTTGTATATCTAAAACAGTGTCTGCTCTTGATTTTATTCCATTAGATGATTTCTGATCCTAAAAAAAGACACGGCTTCTAAACATCAGCAGTTATCATACAAGATGCATTAGAAAGCAGTTACTGCAATCTAAAAACATTGCATACTGTGGATATTTAAAAATAGAAAGAAATAAGCATTCATGTTACTCTTCCACAACACTTGTTAAGAGCAGATCAGGAGTATGTTTAAAAATAACTAACAATCTATTTAAGAAAATCTCAAATACATGGGCAGTTTGAAAAAGGAAGAAAAAAGTTTCCATTCTGTGTTTTTGTTACAAATGTCCCAGCCTGTATGCACACATATATTTTTCTTAGAGGAGAAAGGAAATATGCGGAATAAATATACGTATAGCTATTATTTCAATCATGCTACATATAGGAAACAGTCAAAATTTAGATTTCCTCTTTCACATTCACCACATGAATTTGTATTTGTGCTTTTGTGAATATGTCTATCCATAGAAGACATATAAAGAACTCAGCTGTATAGAAATTTTATGATGAGTTTTTATGCAAAGAGTTATTATAATGGAAATCTAACTTTTGAGAAGAACGATATACGTAACAAACTTAAGCAAACTTAAGCAAAAAAAAATATGGAAATTTACAGTAAGTTCCTTGAAAACAGTCATGTGCTTAAACATTTCCACAGATCATCAGCATGGAGAACTTAATCTATTTTACCTTTCTCATGCAATTCCTCTCTTCTGTTTGTGGCTCATAATTTTTCAATATATGTATGTTAGCTTTTGTCTTTTTTTTCTTTTTTTTTTTTTTTTTACTGCTCTCAAGGCATGCTTGCTGAATGTTGTGAAGAAATACTTACATACTAAAATCAATGGAAATTTTGCCATGAACTTCAATGAGGCTGGAATTTCACTAGTGACTTCATTAGCTGTGTCAGATTTGTTAATACTGGAAATGGCAAGGCTGACTTCAGTGATAAGTTAGCTTAATCACCCTATTCTGGTTCAGTGTGTAGCATGTAATCCAATTACCTATATCCTTTCAATCAAAAAGTAAACCATTCCAATGGTATGATTTTCATCTAAGTATTATTTACTTACCTATTTATTATTTCTGTTAAGCATCATTTGTTTAGAGATTGTTGTTTGTTTGTTTGTTTGTTTGTTTTCTGAGATTTTGGTTTTAATAATTTTCTGAGATTGTGGTTTTACAACAGTACAAATAATAGAAAAGCCAATTAATATATATCCTAATTTTATGCCCTGGCTTATGAGTGGGTACACATACATGGTAGAAAGGGAGAAAAATGGAAATCTATTTTATACTGACCACCACCATTGATACTGATTTTTATAATAGGGGAAACCTCATGTTTGAGCACTTGGATTCAATGCTGATTAGTAAGAATTTGAACTTCTAGTTTTGGTAGAGCCCAGTTTTCAAAATCTGTTGGAGCTTACGTTCAGGTTACTGGTTTTGGAAAAGGAAGCACATGTTATAAAGACTCTAGACAATTCTGAACTTCTTTCTTTTCCTTTACATTCCTGGAAATCTGATATTTCACAATTCTGATTGGTCAATAATATACTAAGAACAGCAATTCAAAATCTATTTTGGTATTTGTTTCAGTCCTTTTGGGGACAAATTTTGAAAAGGAATGTTTTACATTTATTATGATTTTCTGGCACTGATTTATTCAGCAGTCATGATTTCTGACATCTATTTCTCTATAAGACAAAGCTGATGTTATTATGAGATCCTGGTCTGAGAAAACTTTTAAATGTTTGCTTAAATTTAATTGGTCTCCATGAAATCATACAACTTTACAAAGGCATAAGTCACATGCTTAAAAAGAAATATGTATTGGAGCCTATCTAGGCAGTCATTTAAGAGGAGCTTTTACTTCAGGCAGGCTTCAATTCCTTTTTTAAATCAAGTAAATCTGTTCCAAAAGATGCAACTCAACTCTACATCTTCAAGTAATTTTGTCTTTCTCCCCACAAAATGAGAAATGAAATGTTTTTGTGCATATTTAATCCTGACAGAGCAAAACAGACTCCATCAGAGGGCAATGTTGTTCATTATTTACCTATTTTACACAAATTCTCAAAGCACTGCTGAACACAAGTTAAGAGAACGTGATTTATCTCTATTTTTAATACCCCACTTTCCCAGGCAGTTCCAGTTTTAAAAAGGTCTCATTTAGATGGAAAGAGGGAGGGAAATGGAAGAGGAGGAAGGAAAAGAAAATGAATGTTTCCATCTGTCACTTAGAGTTTTCTTCTAGCAGCTGCTGATTTGACTAATGACAGTTGCATAATTACCATCTCACATGTGTTTGATAATGTTCTTTGTTTGGACTGCTGTTTGTCTTGATGGAGTACACTCAATGGTGCTATTCAAGAGTGGAAACCTGCTTATTTAAAATCCATGCCTACAGCAATTTGAAGAGCGTGAGTTCCCTATCTGAAACATTCATGCCCTCATTGCAAACATTTTTTGTAGGTTTTTAATTTTCCTTCTGAAATTCCACTGCTGGAAGCCATAAATACACCCATATTAAAAACATCTTATTGAGTGCACAAATGTGTTTTTGCACATATTTTCACTTTTTGTACGTGTTCAAGAAAGTATAAACATTAGACTGACATTCAAATTATTTTACCAGTTCTTTTTAAAAGAATAGATAATAGCCAACATACTACAGCATGGCTCTGATTCAGAGCTCACTGAATAGATATAATTTGCATTATGCTGTGATCTATCAACAAATATATTATCTATACTGATACTCTTTTATAAGACTCTTCAACACACAAAGATTTGTTTCTGAATCCAACATCTTTGTAAAGGAAGTATTAGTTACAATTGAACCATACCTTGAAGTCATTTAGTAATGTTTCCATTGCCCCTTGAGGGGGAATATCCCATGTTTCTTACCTGTTCTTACCTTCTTATCCCATGTTTCTTACAGAGTTTTATTTTAACTCTGTTTATCTGTTAATTTTTTTCTATCAATGAATATTCTCACCAAAGAGTACCTTAGAAACAATGTGTAAATAAAAAGCTATCTAATTAGAGTTCCTCGGGAAGTATTTTGACAGTGAAACAAAAATCTCTAACATGCTTTCACCTTTCTGTGTTCCAACCTACATTAGCTGATTAAAAAAAAAAATAAAAAATTACTTAAAGTATTCCCCAGGAAACAGAAGATCTCCATTGTCACGAAAATGTTCTTCAAAACTAATTCTATTTGTTGAACCAATATAGCATTAACAAACTAGAATCAAATAAGGAAAACAAAACAAAATAAACCTAAAAGGTCATTTGAAAGCTGTTTTCTACAGTGTAATACAAGATATAGACATATAATCAAGGGGAGCAGTATTGTTCAGCAACTTGCAAATACAGAACAGTTTATTAGATGCATATTTTAAGTGACTAGCAATTCAGGATCATAATTTAAGATTGGGTTCTGAACAAATACGATCAGTATCTAAAGTCCCTTTAAAAATTCTAAAGAAGATATTAGATGTAAATTTGGGAAAATGTGTGTCATTTACAGATTTAAAACTTCCATATCAACATTAACATTTATTCGCAAAGGATGCACAGGTATATTCAGAGGCTACTTTTTGCTCATAATTTTCTCTTCTGTGCAGATTCTTAAGCCACTGTCATCAATGCAAAGTAATTGCTTCCCAATCGAACTTTAACTGCTTTGGCTAGCATCTGTCACATGTAGTTCATGATCCCTCTCATCCTCTCCCTAGGGAGTCCATGTAGAATTGTGTGTTATTTTGTCAGGGTTTGGTCTGGGGGAAATTTATTTTTTATATATTGCTTTTTTATTACCTAGGCTTACAGATAGACAGTCTGTCAGAGGGTTATTATCTAGCTCATGAGATGATGTGCTTTTAGTACTTTACTACATCAACATAAAATACATTTTCTAAAATATTCTTATCTATTTTGGGGTAGTTGAACAGTAGCTGTTACAAAAGTCAATTGCTCAGCTAATGTGCTCAACAACATAAGAAATGGCTGGAAGTCTATAAGAAGGCTGTATGGCTCTTAGCACCTCTGGCATTTTTACAGTGCAGAAGAGTGATTATAGTATAATTCCAGTCCTTTGACACTTCGTTCACTGTAGTTCAAGTTGATTAGCTTTTCTGGTGGGCTTACTGGGTTCCCTCCAACTTTTATGATATCACTAGTGATGCCATCTGTCCCAGGTATTTTTCCTCTTAAGTTTTCATGACTTTCTCTATCTTCTTTCTGAGTGTGTAAGGCAAGATTTTTTCTTCACGTCCATTTTTATGTCATAGGAGGTGGTGAAACTTGTCATGTTTGTCTCTATGCATTCTTGTAGAGCTGCTGGTAAAGCTCATCTGCTGTCTGCAGGATGCTATCTCTCCCTCTGTAATTACTCTTTCATCACTGTCTGAGAGGGACATCTGCTGTCAATTATCTGTTTTCTTCTCATCTTGCTACAGCTGTTTCTTTTAAGAGTATTTTAAATCATTTCTATGTTGCACCGTATTTTTGGATCTTTTGTGATCTTTTATTTTCAAGGTCATGCAGATCTTGAAGTTACAAGCAATCATTCTTTGTCTCCTTTATTCCATTTCTTGCATCACAAATGTCCTATATACATTTGTATTAATAAACTGATCATGATAAAGCACAATAACCACAGGTACAGCTATAATGAGATTTCTTTTTCAAATAAACTTGGGCTTGGTGAAAATTTGGTTGTAATTTGAGAGGACCAAGTTAGATCAAGGCAAGCAGAGCCTCACAAAGAGAAAGTAAGTAACTGATGTATTAACTGTCCTTTCTTACAGTTCATATAAGAGTATAAAATAATTCTGGACTAAGAATACATAGAAAAAAATATTTTACAGCATATTCCGATTAGCCACCTTGTCACCAATACAGTGTGATATTTAATTCCAGGGTTTGCTTAATGCACTTTGCTATTCTCATTGATTTCAGTAATAACATTCATTTAAAGTAGCACCTAGCAAGGTTGAAGGCTTGTGTCTAAAAACACCATGTAAAACACACTGACAGTGTACAAGGACATTTTCTGTATCAGATTGTCACTATCAGACCAGACTGCTGCAACTGGTCAGAATGCCTTGTTCATGTTAAGGATACGGAGTTATCCCTGTACCAAATCTTATCCAGGTCCCAAATTTTCTTACAGTGTTGCCAGGGAACTCAGACAAAGCTGGTGAAAGAAAATCCCAAAGTGAAAACATTCTTGTCAACAGCAGAGCTCTGGATCTTGAATAAAAGTCTGTTTACCTGAAATAGATAAGAAATTTGCAAAAATAGATAATGGACACTCAACTGTTCTGTTCCAGGTACATGTGTAGTTGCAGGGCAATCATTACTTCAAGATAAAAAGCAATCCAAACCTCTCCCTTAGATTGCTTATTATCTCCTTTTTGTCTTTTCTCTCCATAAGGAGGAAGCTTAATTTTTTTTAATGTTTTTTTCCTAGTGCCAAAGACACAGGCTACCGACATTTCCTGTATTTGGTTGAAGTGCTATATAATTGCACTGCTGAATATGCCAGGGCAAAGATGAAAGATCTATTTATTTTATGTAAGGACCATTTGCACTCTTTTGGGGCCTAGAGGGGAATGATAAGTAGCTAAGGAAATATGCAGCCTCTGTCATAAAAGCAATGCCATGACGACCAGTGACAAACTTGAATCAACATACATATTTTTGCAAATTAACCCTCATCTGAGAGAAGTAAGGAAGCTTAGATGTCTCATATGTATTGCTTTTTTTTTTTTTGGTGGTTTGCAGAGTATTGCTTTAGATGAAGTTTGGTTCTTATTTCCAGAGTCCTATTTGCATTTTAAATATAGGAAACACAGACTTTCAAGATAAAACCATTAATTTTCAGAAAGCTGAGTGTCCCTAACTGAGAACCCAGACCCTTCATCATGAGATAATTGTATCTCTTCTGTCTAGAAACTCTGGAAAAACCTGGCTTCTGAATGAGATTTTTATAAAGGTATCATAATTTCTGTTTTATTCTGTTAATGTGGAAATCAAGAGGATTATTTTGAAAACCTCATTTTTAAAGCATACATTAATTTTAAGGAAGGGGGTATATACTGGTTCAGGGGATGAAGACATTCTTTTTTTGCCTTTTCAGAAATACTAAGCCACTTGACTAATGTAAATTTTGAAAATGCTTCTCAACAAAAACTCTAATCTGAATTCTTCTCCCCTTCCATTATTATTGTGCTGTCCAGGGACTAAGAAGAGAGATAGAACCTGATTTTAATTTCACAGATTTACACTGATTATGCTAATGTGACATATGACTGAGTGTTATCTGCTCTGTTACACAACACATTTTTTTTTCTTTTCTCAAGTAACTTATCGTAACTAATTGAAAATATACACTATAGAGTCTAAAACTGTGAACATTGTCTCCTTCCTTAACTTCAGCATATTCTTACATTTATTAACCATCTACTTAATCATGGGCACCACTGTACATCTGGGAGAGGAAGTTTTGAGAAATGTAATAAACATGTCATTGCTTTGTAACTACTCAGTTTATTATTCTTATTTAGCACCTCTCTTATTTCCTCTTTACTCTTCCAGATAGCCTGTCATGGCATGGTATTAGGAATCACACTTTATAGGACTTTTACAAAACTGAAAAACAATAAATATGTATATCCTATATGAGGGGATTTGTGCTTTCTGTTCTGTTTTTTTTCTTTTTTTTTTTTTCTTTTTTTTTAGTGCAAACCTGACCACTCTTTGTGCCCAGTCCAGTAGGGTCTTTGAATTACAAGACAAGACATATGAGAAAAGTGGATCTGTTAACAGCTTAGGACAGGAGATACCTTATTCTTGAAGCAGTCATTTATTTTATATATATATATATATATATACATACACATATATATATAGCCAAGTCATATATATGTAGCCAAGTCAAAGCTATATCTAAACAAATAATAACAGACATTAATCTCAATAAACATACATCAGTGGTCTTAAACTGTTCTACAGATGAGGTAGAGAGTGACCACTTTCAATTCCCAAGTGTGGAAATAAGGCACAGAAATAAGTGAAGTGAGTTGATCAGGTTTGTTTAACAAACCTGATCAGCAGTAGCAGAGCTGGGAACAAAAGTCTGGTCCCATGAACCCTAACAGAGCATTTGCCAAGAGCATTGCTGAAGTCCAAGCTGTTTTAAAGGCCCCTTGGAGCTTCATCCCTATAGCAATTCTGAGGGCGAAAATATAGCACAGAAACCAAAATTATGAAATTATGTCTTGAAACAAAATTCAGTTTTTCCATGAAACACACAAGAAAGGAATTGTCCCAACGACATAATGCTTCTCTCAGGATGTGTTTCTTCTGAGTGTTATAGAAATGAAACAGGGAAATACACAGAAGACATACAAAAATAATATAGACGTTTTTCACTATAGTAGCCAGAAACTTTTTATAGCACAATCAGCCAAAACCCAAGTGTCCATCCCAGACTGCTGCCTCCTGCTAAGCTCAGGAGCCCTAGGCTCTAAAGTTTAACTTTTATTTAAAGAACTAAATTGAAACCTACTACATCAATTTACCTACTACCCAATTTACCCGCTTCAGAACAAAAAGTATACTGGAAAAGCTGGGGTTGATCTGTTGCAAAACTTCAGCTCTGAAAAGACAGATCTCAATTTCCTCTTATGGAGTGAACTCCAGACAAAGGGAGAAAAAAATATAGAAAGACCAAATAGTTTTCACACTGTTGGCAGGAGATGTTATCATCTCCTAATGAAAAATTAGCACTGTTTGGTAAACCAGAACTAGAAGCTGCATATCTGTACAATTTCTTCTTTCATAAGACCTGTAAAATTTATAACTCCCATAAAAACTTGAAAAATGTTTCCTGTATATTTTTTTAATGCTAGTTATGTTGGTTCAGTAAATGCACTAACGCTTTCTGTCCTCACTTTGCCTGAATAGAGTCAGTAGGATTTTACAGTGTCAAATAGGCTCAAAGGCATTGAAAAGTATGTTAAGCTAGCTCTTTAATGCTGTATTAATGATCAATTACTTTCACTGGTAGTGCAAACCCTCATAACATAGATGTAGCTTAGACTAACAGTATTTTAGGGATGTGATGCAGAGTTAGACAACTCTATTAGATCAGAACTTTTTGAAACTAGTTATCTTCTTTCAGGAGACTCATTGAACAGATGCTGAAAATATCTCACTATACCACCATGCAAGATATGCATGGTGAGTCTTTGGTAAGACTTTGTTTCCTCTGAGCAAACTTTCAGCATTGTTTCTATGGAAACCATATTTATAGAATACCATGCCTCAACATTGTAGGTTCTTTCCACATCTCATAAGAATAAGAAATGTGTATTATAGTGCTAAATGGGGATGTTTTATTTGTATTTATTTATTTATTTATTGCCATCTAAATGCTTTCCATGTACTTCTTCTTTTTGTTAGATCACAGTTATATGCAATTATGCTTCTTCTTAAAAAAGGCTTTTGTTACATCCCCTAATGTAGTGAAGTGATACCACTTTACAATGCTCCACCACCAGTGCTCACCAAGCAGCAGAAAGCCTCTGTGCATGTGAAGTTACTGCTTCACGCCACTCTGAATTAACTCACAGTGGGTGTTAGATATCTGCACATGAACAGAAACCTCCCAGAGGAAAATGTTTTCATTAGATCTCAACAGTCTCCCAGCCTCCATCAGTCTACAAAGCAAAATCTCTGTTTGATCTTGAACTCAGCTCTCTACAGGACAGGGCATACTGCAGCACTATCACATAGTGGTTTAACTCTGTGCACTGTTGTCATGAGTAATTTGGTTCTGAATATGGATTAGAAGATATATTTTATTTATTTTTTTTGGCCTACAGTGCAAAGAGACATTCTTTACTTTTAATTAGCCATCACCTGCAAACAAATCCAATTTTAAGAAGCAAATGACATCTATTTGCAGAGGATTCTCTCTAATTCAGCTCACTAAATTAATCCTTAATTTTAAATAAAATCTATTGAACAATTTTTTAAATGTTTGTTTGTAGAGGTTCTTTTGATTTAGTTAGGTCTTTGCAGCAAATGAGATGGCATCCGAACACTTTTCAATTTTTTGATTTAATTCTTCATGTCATTCTCACTCCATCATCGACCATTATATTCAGAGAAATTATTGGCTTGTGGTCTAATGAACCTTGTATGAATGACTATAGATTAAGAAATATATTTGCTGAGAATTTATGAAAATTGGTTCTGGTGCTTAGGGACATGTTTTAGTGGGTGACATTGGTAGTAGGGTGATGGTTGGACCAGATGGTCTTGATGGTCTTTTCCAGCCTTAATGATTCTATGATTTCTATGATTTCTCTGTACTGAAGCAAGTATGTTTGCCTGTCAGGTTCATGAGGCCTCATCTACACAGGTGAGACCCTGTGTAAATCAGCAAGGACTTTCCTTCTGTACCTTGCACTTTGGTTTCCAGGGGAAATAAAATTCTTTTAAAAAGTGCAGATCCCAAGACAGGAAAAAAATGGGAAAAATATATTCAGATTAAACTGAAAGCTGGCTTCTTAGTGATTTCATATAAAAGCTTTCACTGTCAAGTGACCACAGCTAATAATGTAGATGTTTGCAGTTTCCTGGAATCCCATTTCTGTATCATTGCAACAAAATCTTTTTGATCACGTAGGGTGATAATCATCTCCAACACTCTTCCTCCCATCCCCAAAGCACATAGACTTTTGTTCAAAACTAGTAACTTAGTCTCCCTTTGCAATCAGTGGAGAGAAAGAAGAACCTCTGGAGGTGATTCACCCCACCTCTCTTGGAAAACTGTCTTAATCAGGATTAATTCATTTCAGGAGTGTGCCCTTCTCGCTCCATCCAACTGATCTTTGACTATAGATGGCTAAAGTTGAATGTGTTGAATCTTGCCTATAGTCACTGAATGTAGGGGTGCTGGTAGGTTGCTGTGTAACCCCTGGGTGTGACTCGCAGCCCAGTTCTGTGAGGCACAGCTATGTGACTTCCATTTAACTTTTTTTCTGAAAAGAGTGATATTTGCCTGCAAGATAGTTTGTAAGTGAAAGGCTTGCAAGATGAGAAATGCAAAAGCAAATAGTGTTTGTGAAATAGTGAAGTGTTAGTAGTCAGTACTAACAGTTAGTGTTAGTAATTAGTACTACCAGTACTATTGGTACTTAGGGGCTGAATTGAAAATCATTGACATGAAAATTCATAAATAAGTAAGTAAATAAATGAAGAAACAGAAATGAAAGACTCAGACAGGCAAGATTAGGTTCATCCCTTGAGAAGGAGCAGTGCAGTTTATACCTCACAGTATGACTGTGACTGCCTAACAGTCTGATCAGATGTCTGCATCAGGAGTGGTGAGCATACTAATGCTTAGCTAATGCACTTTAGTCCCAAGTACCTATTGTGTGTATTATCCAGGAAATGATATGTACTTATAAATCACTTATAGTTGTGCTTACAAAATTCCTAATCCTGGTGAAGAGACCCTAATAAAGTGCTGTCATATTCTCCCGAGAATAGAGGTAACCTAAAGAGAGGAGGGGAAGAAGAGAGTCAGGTGGCACCATCCTCCTTAGATTGCCATGCACACCCTTCTACATAGCCAACCCATGTGCTCATATGATCCTAAATCTTTCTCAACTGACATGGGCCAGCAAACACTGGAGAAGTGGGGCTGGCTTCCTGTGTGAGTATGAATTTAGAGTGTGGATTTGCAAATAGCTCTTTCCTATAAGAGAATGGAAGTGTGGTAGTCCAACTGAAACGTCCTACTGAGCAGGACACCACAGGGACAGTCAGGACACTTGGGATTTTTTTGCTTTCTAATTGTTCTCAAAATAAGCACTAAATTTCTTCTAGCATGGAAATAGTATAAGGAAATAGAAACATTAGGAGAAGGAACACTACATTCAGGGAAAACCTAATGAAGAAGCAGAAAAGAACTGTGAGCTGTTGATAGCAACATTTGCTCCTGGAAGACAACATAGAGATCTGGTGGACATTGCTGAGGTGATCTGCTCAGAGATGTGAGCAGGAAAGGAAGCTGGAGCAAGTTCCGCAGTTTTGGCACTACCTCAAAGGCACCTGGGATTTCATTCAAAGTCTCTGCTACAGTCCTGACTTGTGGGAAAATCACTTACTGTTCTTCTGCTTTTCTTTGCCTTTTTCCTGCCTATTTACCTTGGGAGATGCTTAGAGGCAGAGTTTGTTTCCCACTGTGTTTCAGCAGCGCATAGTACTGTGCTGTTGTAGTACAATAACTGACTGATACTTTCATTTTTTTCATACCATAAAGACACATTTCTATACCTAGGGATAGTTCTGGTTAGTTCTGGAAAGTTCTGATACAAAAAGAACTCAAAAAAAGAAACTCTTGATAGTTTCCTAACACACTTAAAATAGCTACTGTGTGGACTTTTGACTTACAGCAGTGGTCTACCCAGATTTTTTCTTATTTATTTCTACTTTATTTATCTTTGCTGCTTGGTTGTTTTTTGTTATTCCTTTTTGGTAACATCTCTAAAGTCTTTGAGCAGCTTGACTACTGGAGCATTAACTTGGGGATATAATGATACAGTCAGCCTGCTAAAACAAGCAAAGAATTACTGTTGAGGTTTTATGTCTGAAAGCAGACTGAATAGAGGGGAGGATGGGAAGGTGCTAAAGGATTTTGATTAATCTCTGTAGCTCATTAGTTGGTTCCTCCCCTCACCCCCCGGCTCAGATTAATAATAGTCTTCAGTCTTCTTACTGGAATTCACACAAGAAAATCCAAATACATTTTTGGGTTGCAGCCAGAGGATGAAATGGTCTTGATTATATTTTTACACCAGTTTTATGCTGGTAGAACCCAAAATGACTTAAACAGTGTTAGTTACTGCATGCCACCTGAGTGGAAAGCAGTCTTGGGTCCAATATATATTCTATAACTTAAATAAAGCATATATTAGTTATGAAAATTATTAAAAAGAATTTCTGTGTATTGCTGTTACTCAAACTACTTGCAGTCCATCTCCATCCATGTATATTATGTGGCCATTTTAAATCTCCTTCAAGCTTAAACAGTAGCTATTTCCCTTCCCAAAGAGTTTTATATAGCTTTCTAAACCACAGTTTATTTTTGCTGCTGTGTTATGTTCAGTTCAAGGCAGATTTTCTTTCGGTATTTTTTCTCCTAACGTAGAATGTCACCAGATAAAAATACTTGGCCTGATGTTTTCCACACATTGCTGCCTATTTTTTTTTGGATAACAAAGGGATCTGAGACATTCATGTGTGGCTGCAGATATGACATCATATCTTTGAGAGTCCCAACCAGCAGTGGGATTCCACGTGAAATACCCCATGGCATCAAAATATCACTAGTTATATATAGGCAACTGTAAGTGTGTTACAGAAAATTTCATGGACCTAGAGACCCCTCAGTATCAACGCTTTGATTCCATCTAATTGATTTGGTCTAAACGAAAGCATAATAGCAATTGACAGTCACCATCTGATCTCCATCCAAAACATATTCGCTTCTTGTTTCTATGGATGAATTATCACTGAATTGTATTCACTTAAGTGGTGTTACGCTCAGTTTATACCTATGTAAGTAAGAACAAAAGACATTGCTGAGGTTAGAAGAAGTTCATTGTAACTCAGAATTAAATACATGCTCTATTTAATTCATACATGAAAAAATATTTTTTGACCTAGAAAAAACAGAGCCAATGCTAGAATTGTAGGTTTTTCATGGTCTTTCTTCAGCAGGGATGAAAAAACAAAAAAACAAACAAACACAAAACAAAAGAAAATCTTTTTACTCTCTGCTTAAAATGGCATTCCAACTATAAGCACATAAACATAAGCACAAGCTGGTATTTGGGGCACAACTCTTCTCTCCCTCTCCAGAATAAAACTGTAACTTATCTTAAAGGTTTATTCTAATGTAGAAAACCATATAAACCAGAAGGGAATTGGGTCTTTTCAAATATGTAATTGGCATCAGGAAAGAAACAGAACTATAGATGTCACTTAAATATGAGTTCTTGTGATATCAGAGCAGTTCAGGGAAATTCAATTCCAATGGCAAATATATATCTTTCAAAAAAATGGCTAAAAATTATCTGATCAATTTAATGGTACTCCTTTGAAACTTGACCTCTGTAAAGGCTTACAATAGCACATAATGAGGATACAGGGAACAGTCGATTTGCCACGTAATGCTTAATTCCTTCAGAACTCCATACTGAATGTCTGTGATAACAGAACCTTGAAAAGCCCATGGAACTCAAATATCATCCAAATTAAGCCCAGTTGTGATTTATTAACCGTATATTGACAAGTCTTCCTCTCTTCTAACATTCTTTCCACCTACCTAGGAACTGCAATCCAGTATAGGTACATAAGCTGTATCTTTTGGTTGTCATGCACTCAATACTGTAGCACTTCGCATTGCCAAAGTGCTTCATTCTTGCCTTGATCTTTCCTGCCAAATAAGTACTTTATACTGTCTGTGGAAATAAACTTTTGGAGAAGGTGACTTTTGACAGTATAACTTTTATCTCTTAAACATTGTATATTTGCCAGCAGGTTACAGATTCCACAAGATGGATAAAAAGTGTGGTCTAGAAAGAGTCTAATAATAGTCACTCAGTCATAAAATTCTTATACATAGCATCAGGACCACCTTAATGTTAATAAAATCTTGCTTGCACAAATACTAATTCAAAGCTTTTCTAAACTCTTGCTGTTGCAGTGATTAGATATATATATTTTTTAATTTGTTGTGTAAGCTTGTTTATAGACCTTCTATTTTTTTCCCTTCTCTTTTGTTCTTCTTTCTTCTTGTTTTGGAATGCAGAGCTCTCTTTCTCTCTCTCTCTCTCCTTTTTAGCTAAATATATTACATTATTTCAGTCTTTGCACTTCCTCCACCATCCTGCAAACTTTGGGGGCTTTTTTACAGCTACTTAATACTGAATTCACAATTTATAAACATAGATAATCATACCTTCAAAACTGATATTTTTGTTGGTTTTATTTTTTACCAGAACTACTGATTCGGGCATTTGTTATTTGCTTTTTTTCAGGGCCACATTACAAAGTTGTTTGTAGTCATCATATGATCAACTGTTATACAGAGATCTCTTTCCTCTATTATTTCCAAATTCTGGTCTTCTGGTTTATACCAAAACAATATTACTGTTCATCTGTAAATGCACAACTTAAAGACAGAATCAAAATTTCCCAAGTGTTCCATTTTTCAGGTGTTCATATCACCCAGTTCTTACTATATATTCTCTATGTTGATGATACCTTCAAACAACAGTAAAGGAATAATCCTACTTTTTGAACAAGGCCATCAATAAAAATTTAAAGTGAGCTCCATCACAAGTACTGGTCTCCTGTGGTCAAATGTTTATCCATTTTATAATTCTTGAAAAAAATGACATTTCTCCATATAATAATTTACTCAATAGAGTATGAAATTGTTTACTGAATTGCAACTTTGCTTTGTAGAGGGAAAAAAACAACAACTACAATTAACAACAAAAACAAAAAAACTGTTCTGTTACCAAAGATAAAACAATACCCTATGAAAAACTTTGCGTATATCCATGCTTTTTGGACACAGAGCTTATAGAACTGGAATAGTCATAGGTACAGAATCCAAAAGCATTTGTATCTCTGTTTTGTAGTTCTCAAAGCGTTTTCCTTGGGAAACGTGTATTGCAGAGGTAACTGCTAAATATAGTATTGAGTCTTCTGACAGTTGTATGGCATGTAAGCACTCTAAAGGCTTTGTTCAGCATATGGAGACTTTAAATAGAATTTAAGTAGGATATGTTTCTGAGACTTATTTAAGATACAGAGGATTTTTCTACTCTGTGCTGCTACTTGTGGTAGCTTTTAGTGGAGTAGATATATATCTATAAGGGATAATTTTTGCTTACTAATGAAAAGTTATGTTGCTTTTAGCCAAAAAGAGTTGTAAATATTATGCTAACTCTTGCTATTACTATTTTTTTTTCCCACATTTTAGAGTGCAAGCTGAGGGGGTTGTTTTGTGGCTGGGTCTTGTCTCTACATCAAGATTATTTTAAGCTCAAATCATCCATCTTGAAATTAATAGAAACATTTAAGTGCTAAGATAAGCAATTTTTAGACAATTGAGCTCTAGTAGCTGACTAAAATAAAATAAATAATAAATAAATAAAAATAAATAATAATATGTTTGCCCTTCCTATACAACTTGAGGAAGGGTAACAGAATGGAACAGACAATAAGAGGATTTAAGCAGAAGTTGTCTGTGGTTGCCAATAGGAAATATCAGCCACCTGTTTCCTTCAAACTTCATTTCGGGGACCAAATATCTTACTCCAGGGTATAGGAAAGTTTGTTCCTCTTTTAAGGGCTGAGTCCTTTGTGAAGGTAATTATTGGATCTTGGAAAACAGAGAAGGAGCTTCTCTCAGAGACTGTTGTCATTGCACCATTGTATCCAACACACTAACAAGAAGATGCTCTTGTAATAACAGATGTACTGCCTAGGCTGTAAAGATTCTCTCAGTCTGATTCTGGTGATTAAGGAACTTTGTTGTTGGTTGAAATGCTTGGTATAGAATCTGATATAACATTTTGAAGTTAATTCTTAAATGCTGAGGTATAATATTTCATCCTAAATCTTAGGCATCCAAAATAAAAAGCCATTTTAAAGGTAATGAGGAGGTAGAAGAACCACATTTAAACACATATTATAAGCCTTGAAACAAATGGAGGTTTAATCAGTGACCTTACTTAATAACACTTAAATGGATCCTTTTTGTTACAGCTTAATGATGGTATTTATACCTTTGTGTAGAAAAATTTTGTAGATCAGTGCCTCTTAATTTCAAAAGGTTAAGATAAAAAGTAGCAACATATTGTTTTAAAATTAATGCAATTAAAATTTTAAGTAGATGCATAATTATATATAAAAGAGATGCTTTTAATATAATGAAATAAAATTATGAATTACTTAACTCTTCTTTTTCATAATTACATTTTGTGATATATCATTCACAACTTATTGACCAAACATTCTTGAGGGTTAATGGTGTTCTAGGTGCAGTATATGTAACTAAAGACGCTGGCAAACCTATGAGATATGCAGTGGAAAATCATGGAATTTGCAAAATCGGCTTTGTGCAGTATTACAGATCAGGTAAATCTAGTACCAGATAAAAAAGATCTATAGGAGTATATATATATAGTTTATATAGTTTATATAGTTTTTAGTTTAGTATATATATATAGTTTATTGCATTCCTATCAGAGATTTTGTAGGAAAAAACTTGAAGCGCTCCAATTGTTCTCAAAAATAGTAACTCTATAAATAGGGGAAAATGCAAAAACAGAAATAAATACTAAAAAGTGGCCACTTTTCCTCCCCCAAATGTGCTTGGCTAATGGGGCTCTGGCATTGTCTAGATAATTATGAAGCATTCCCTTAGTGTAGTAAAAGTATTTGTTACAATGAATTAGCCCCAAGATTTAAGAGCACATTACCTAAAGAAGTTTTATTTGCTGTCATACAGAAAGAATGGGATGAGATGGAAGAGAAAGAGGCTTCAGCCAGAGGCAGCTTTCCTTTGGAAAACTACTTCCACTTCAGAAATGGAGTCAAATTAGAGTAATGTCAGGGCTGAAACTGAAACCCAGAAAGGCATTTTTTCCTCTCCAGGCCCCATGAAATTATGCACCCAAGTGTTACAAATTAAAATGTTCACAGGGCCAAGGAAGCCAATATCCAGAAACACGAAGGAAGTATCATCGGGGATGTTTAAAGCTTATTCAATTGCATCAAATCACGTGCAATATATTAGAGGAGATCAGATTTAATTGTGCAATTTTGCTTTGAAGCAAAAAGAAGATAAATGTATCTGAGCTCTTTCAAAAGGCTTGAATGGTTGAATTTCGCTCATATGCCAGAACTTGAAAGTTTGAAAGTTTCTCAGAACTTGAGAAGCTTTTGTAACTAAGATGGAAGGGAGAGTCTTGTTACTGACTTCTGAAGACAAAGCTTGAATAGTTCTTGAATGGTAGATGAGATCTTCTGTAAGATTCTTTACACAACCACACTTAAATATATACTTCTAAACCTAACACATGGAAATTGAACAAACTTCAGAAAAAGTTGGATTCACAAAAAGTACTTTGTCATGCACTAAATCATGCATATAATTCATGAGAGACAAACTCTAAATTAATAGGACACATGAAGCAGATGAAATACTCTTGCAGAACATAAAATCTCACAATGAGAGAAGGTGCTCCATTTCAGCATCACAAACATGAACAAGTACTTTATGTTTGAGCAAGCCCTCATTTGATTCCCGACTGAAACAATTTTGGGAAAACCAGGCATATAATAGAAGTGCCATTTGTTTGATTTGAAAACAGCATTACAAATAATCAATACAAAAAGACATTTTCAGCATTTTTTTTTTTGTGTGTAAAAATAACCACATCAAAGTTGTGTGTTTGAAAAAAAGGTTAATTTCTTAGGGAACCTATTAATTTGGGAGATTCACTCACTTAAAATAGTGAAAATTATTAGAACTGAGGACATTCTCAAGGACAGAATTGACACTTTATGCAAAGGGCTATTTTTGTCTCGTTTAATGCCAATGCCATGTAATAAAAGGTTAAAAACCTTTCACACACAGTCCATTAAATGTTCATTGTAGGTTACCACCTCTCTAAGTTAGCAACTTCTTTTTTTTCCCTTATTTCTTAAGTGTTGCACCAAAGGCTGGGTAAGTCTGTAATCCTTATGTAACTAATCTGAAACATTAGAGAAAATGTTAGGGCCAGTTTTACTCTCAGTCCCTTCAACATTTTGTCAATATCCCGATACCATGGCAGATTTGGAAATAGCAGGACTAACATTTCCTCACCCTAGATGAATGAACTTCAGACTTTCACCAAACACAACTTTCCGTTCATCGACCTTAGTAACATGTGAGGTCTTGACTTTTCCCTGTGCAGCAGGCCTACCCCCATAAATTTTTACTCTCTCTCTTTCAAATCTTTATTTTCTCAAAGCAAACCCCCCCCCTTTTTTTTTTTCTTAAAAAGAGAATTAGATGTTTATACTAACACAAAGAAATGCTCTTTGGAGCTGAGGTAACATCTACAGTACAAGAAAAGGTGTATTTTTGAGAGGAAAAAACAGAAAAGAGAGGGAAAAAAAAAAGAACTTTGTTTATTAGCATCAACAAAACTTTATGAAAGGGTATCCATGTATTCCAGTGCTTAAAAGTTACCTTCCACTTACACAGTAATAATCACTGAAACTTGCCATCACTGTAGGGAACAGGAAACTCTACTTCAGATGATGATACAGGTACTCTCCTTTGAACTTATTAGGTTATGACCCTTCCCTGTTTTCATCATTTCTACTACTGGTCAAAATAATTTATTTCTAATATTCATATTCTCATCTTAACTGTAGTGCAGAAGGATTTTCTTTAGATAGTACTTTAAGAGAGGATAAATTAACACAATGTTTAGTAATTTCAGAAAACCTTTCTAAACAAGTCATTTCTGCATGCCACTTTAAATGTCAGAATAAATTGCCTGGAAAAAAAATGTTTAATGGGAACTATAGCAAATCTGGGGCAAGAACAAGGTCTTCCTTCTCAAAAATAAAATATTGTGTTATGCCCTTGGACTTAATGTGTGAAAAGAATGCACACACACTATAGAAAACTCCAACGTTCATGAAAAGTGTTTGATATAGGTTTGAGGTTTCACCTGAGGCAAAAAATTGTACATGTGGTATCACTGAACACACATTTTTTTCTGACTGGTCCTTATTTTTTAAGGACATTTTTTAGTCAGAATAGAAAGTAATTCCCTAAAATGAACTTCAAATATAGATTTAAAAATCATAAAAAATATCAGTTAAGTGTTGTGAGGGCATAAGTTAGAAACAGATAGATGGGCATTTCAAACAAGATAAAATAGAAACAAAATAAGTTCAAGCAATCACATTCTTTACTGACATTTTTTTCAAGTTCTGTAGTTCTTTTTGTTGTACCTGGAGCTGGAAGCCATCGTGCAGCAGGCAGGCTATGACTTGGATGCCATCATGGAAATGTAGTGGGACCACGCTCATGACTGGAGTGCTGCAATGTCTGGCTATAGGCTCTTCAGAAGGGACAGGCAGCACAGAAGGGGTGGTGGTGTGGCTCTCTATAGTAGAGAGTGTTTTGATGTTGTGGAACTTGAGGCTGGGAATGATAAGGTCCCTATGGGTTAGGATCAGAGGGAAGGCCAACAAGGCAAGCATCCTGGTCGGGGTCTGTTATAGACCGCCGAACCAGGATGAGGAGACGGATGAGGAGTTCTACAGGCAGCTGGCAGAAGTTGCGAAATCGTCAGCGCTTGTTCTCGTGGCGGACTTCAACTTCCCAGACATATCCTGGAAGCACAACACAGCCCAGAGAAAGCAGTCTAAGAGGTTTCTGGAGAGGGTGGAAGATAGCTTCCTGACGCAGCTGGTTAGTGAGCCTACCAGGGGAGGTGCCCCGCTAGACCTTCTGTTCACAAACAGTGACGGACTGGTGGGAGATGTGGTGGTTGAGAGCTGTCTTGGGCAGAGTGACCACGAAATGGTAGAGTTCTCTATTCTTGGCGAAGTCAGGAAGGGGACCAGTAAAACCGCTGTCTTGGACTTCCGGAGGGCTGACTTTGAGCTGTTCAGGACACTGGTCGGCAGAGTCCCTTGGGAGGAGGTTCTGAAGGGCAGAGGAGTCCAGGAAGGCTGGGCACTCTTCAAGAAGGAAATCTTAATGGCTCAGGTGCGGTCTGTCCCAACGTGCCCAAAGACGAGCCGGCACGGAAGAAGACCGGCCTGGCTGAACAGAGAGTTGTGGCTCGAGCTTAGGAGAAAAAAGAGGGTTTATAATCTTTGGAGAAGAGGGCGGGCCACTCAGGAGGACTATAAGGATGTTACAAGGCTGTGCAGGGACAAAATTAGAAAGGCCAAAGCTCATCTGGAGCTCAATCTGGCTACTGCTGTTAAAGATAACAAAAAATGTTTTTACAAATACATCAACACAAAAAGGAGGACTAAGGAGAATCTCCATCCTTTACTGGATGCGGGGGGAAACTTAGTTACAAAAGATGAAGAAAAGGCTGAGGTGCTTAATGCTTTCTTTGCCTCAGTCTTTAGCGGCAAAACCAGTTGTTCTCTGGATACCTAGTACCCTGAGCTGGTGGAAGGGGATGGGGAGCAGGATGTGGCCCTCACTATCCACAAGGAAATGGTTGGCGACCTGCTACAGCACTTGGATGTACGCAAGTCGATGGGGCCGGATGGGATCCACCCGAGGGTACTGAGAGAACTGGCGGAGGAGCTGGCCAAGCTGCTTTCCATCATTTATCGGCAGTCCTGGCTATCAGGGGAGGTCCCAGTCGACTGGCGGCTAGCAAATGTGACACCCATCTACAAGAAGGGCCAGAGGGTAGACCTGGGGAACTATAGGCCTGTCAGTTTGATCTCAGTGTCAGGAAAGCTCATGGAGCAGATTATCTTGAGTGTCATCACGCGGCACTTACAGGGCAACCAGGCGATCAGGCCCAGTCAGCATGGGTTTATGAAAGGCAGGTCCTGCTTGACAAACCTGATCTCCTTCTATGACAAAGTGACGCGCTTAGTGGATGAGGGAAAGGCTGTGGATGTGGTCTACCTTGACTTCAGTAAGGCTTTTGATACCGCTTCCCACAACATTCTCCTCAAGAAACTGGCTGCTCTTGGCTTGGACTGGCGTACGCTTCATTGGGTTAAAAACTGGCTGGATAGCCGGGCCCAGAGAGTTGTGGTGAATGGAGTCAAATCTGGTTGGAGGCTGGTCACAAGTGGTGTCCCCCAGGGCTCGGTACTGGGGCCGGTCCTCTTTAATATCTTTATCGATGATCTGGATGAGGGCGTCCAGTGCACCCTCAGTAAGTTTGCAGATGACACCAAGCTAAGTGCATGTGTCGATCTGCTCGAGGGCAGGAAGGCTCTGCAGGAGGATCTGGATAGGCTGGACCGATGGGCTGAGGTCAACTGTATGAAGTTCAACAAGGCCAAGTGCTGGGTCCTGCACCTGGGGCACAACAACCCCAAGCAGAGCTACAGGCTGGGAGATGAGTGGTTGGAAAGCTGCCTGGCAGAGAAGGACCTGGGAGTACTGGTTGATAGTCGGCTGAATATGAGCCTGCAGTGTGCTCAGGTGGCCAAGAAGGCCAACAGCATCCTGGCTTGTATAAGAAGCAGCGTGGCCAGCAGGTCTAGGGAAGTGATTGTCCCCCTGTACTCGGCTCTGGTGAGGCCGCACCTCGAGTACTGTGTTCAGTTTTGGGCCCCTCACTACAAGAAGGACATGGAGGTGCTCGAGAGAGTCCAGAGAAGGGCAACAAAGCTGGTGAGGGGTCTGGAGAACAAGTCTTATGAGGAGCGGCTGAGGGAGCTGGGATTGTTCAGCCTGGAGAAGAGGAGGCTCAGGGGCGACCTTATCGCTCTCTATAGGTACCTTAAAGGAAGCTGTAGCGAGGTGGGGATTGGTCTATTCTCCCACTTGCCTGGTGACAGGACAAGGGGGAATGGGCTAAAGTTGTGCCAGGGGAGGTTTAGGTTGGATATTGGGAAGAACTTCTTTACTGAAAGGGTTGTTAGGCATTGGAATGGGCTGCCCAGGGAAGCGGTTGAGTCACCATCCCTGGAGGTCTTTAAGAAACATTTAGATGTTGAACTTAGTCATATGGTTTATTGGAGGACTTGTTAGTGTTAGGTCAGAGGTTGGACTAGGTGATCTTGGAGGTCTCTTCCAACCTAGACGATTCTGTGATTCTGTGATTCTGTATTTACACTTCGGAAAAAAAAAAAAAAAAAAAAAAAAACTTGATAGATTGTTGTGGTGTTTAGTGCTGAAAATCTGATGTGCATATTTTTGAAAACACGTAGGGACCATAGTCCCACACAATACAAGCAGAGCCTGTGCTCTTAAGTAGTTTATTTTCCCTTGAAATCCCAACTGCAGGCTTCAGTGAGCAAATTTTCAAATGCCTAAGGTGCAGGTACTGATTGTTCTTGTGAGAATAATCTGGTACCTGAAAATTGCAAACATGATATCAGTCAGGTCATTTGAAATTTAACATCACAGAATTCAACTGAAGGTCCAGGGGATGCATATTTCATGCAGGTGAAAATTACTGCCTGCAAAAGTAACCTTTGCATCTGAACCTACAAGTGGTAGGTGATGTGGAAATAGTGAAACAAATGTTAACTGTTCTTAGGACCACGAAAGCTAGAATTGCTCACAGCATGAAAGAAATTTTTTCTAGCAGAACACTCTTGTCTCTAGTATTTTCCTTAGTAGTCTTCTAGCAGTTTAAATTTCACCTCATCTGCTTTCTGCTGCTTTTGTGCCCTGACTTCTTGCCTTTTCCAGCCCATGCTCCAGCAAACAATTTGCCTAGGAAAAATGATACAGGCTGAATAGGATTTTGCTTAAGCTATGGAGCATGGATGTTTCAGACATTTTGTACTTCAATTACTAGAAAATCAACCTCCCTGTAGGGTGCAAATTCTCACTGGATCAAAGCTTTTGTAGATTTAAAGGAGTGGAATATCCTCAAGAAATGTCCCTATGAGCTACAAAATTATAAACTTATTTCCATTGGGTCTATTTCAGAGATGTTATTGACAATGCACCTTGTGCTTCTATATCTTTCCATGTTAAGAGAAAAACATATATTATCCTTGTTTAAACAGTCTAAACGGCTGTACAATGAAACTTAGAGTAATGAAATTATAACCAAAGGAGTTTACACAGATAACAACACTGATGGATTTTTAATGTTAATTTGTACAAAATGTATCCCAGTTAAATGTCCTGTTGGATAGCTTTTAAATATGCTTTATTGCTATTTTGCTTTCAGTGTCACTACCATTCTCTTTTTGTGTAAGAGTGAAAACACAAAGGATATATATTCAGCTGCTTCAAAAAAAAATAGTGTATATGGAAAAAATATATAAATAAAGAAAGAAAGAAAGAAATCCTGGCCTTTCTCCTAGGATCTTACAAACCAGGATAAAAAACTCTCATTGCTTCCACTGAGGAAAGGAATGAGCTGTAGGTTACTGACTTCACAGATGAACATGGAATTCAAAATCTCAGATGCCTCAAGGAAAAATTGTTTTGGTGGAGAAGAAGAATTTTCCATGTCTCCATAATTTTTTATTTTTATTTTTTTAGCCAGAAAGGATGCTGTTTTATTTTATTTTAAAGCAGTTTGGTGGTGGTGGTATTGTTGTTCTTTGTTTGTTGGGGGGGGGGTTGTTTTTTGTTGTTGTTGGTTGGTTGGTTGTTTTTTTGAGAAATCTCAAATTCTCTCAAGGAATCCACCATTTAAATACCTTAAGTAAATTTGATCATATCCTTATTTTGCAGCTCAGTCTGTACATCAACTCCAACTTTTTAGTGCCTTATTTGAAACTTTAATGATGAATTAAAGTTGTGGCTTGATATTTACTGTAAGTCCTACTCTCATAAAGTTTTCCATTTTTCTCATAAGTTTTCCATTTTCTTATTATCTATTACAAGAGAATGTATTACAACATCATCCTTTAAGTCCACCATTCTAAAACCCTGCCAAAGTATAACAACATATCACATATATGTAAGTAGATTCAGCTGTTTAAAGACAAGTTTTAATAAAATTTCTTACAATTGCATCTTAAAATGCATATTTTTACATGCAGATAGAAACAGGAAAGCTCTTCAAATGTAATATCTGTCACAAGTAAATCACTTCTTTCATATTTCAAATGACCTTTTCCAGTTTTATAACAGCATTTTGTTAAATAAAACTCAGGTTCTGATCCTCCTTTAATCATACCTAATAAAAGGAGAGATTTTGATTTTCTTGGAACATTCATGTGATACTCAAATTACATCCTTCAAGCACTGCTTGTTTTCTAACTACTTTACAAAGTCATTTTCTGTAGAGAGAAATATACAAATTTCCAGGCAACTGAGCAACAAGTTTCCATGGCTCTAATTTCTAGTGAGGGCTGGTGCATGATGAGAAATAGCTTCTAGCAATGACAACAACGTGAAAAATATTTATGCACTAATGAGGAAGACAAATTAGGGAAAGGGCAAGTTTACAGTTATTTATATGTTATTTCTGTATGGCACTATTCTAATCAATATTTCTATTTATATTATACAGTGAATTATGTCTTAAAGAAGTTATAGGCATGGCACCTGGAAAAAGCATTATTCAAGGTACATCTGTCAAGATCTGGCTTTTCAAGTGGCATATTACATCAATACTATGCATCTGTAGATATCTGCACAATAAAATTTTAAAACATCTGCTGATTTTTCTTCCTATACCTAATGAAATTATCTGTGGTGAAAGATGGTACAAACACTGATAGAGGTAAAACTCCCCTTGACTTTCTGGCTTTTTTCAGCATAGAATGTTGAGGTTTTGGCCAAGATAAGGAATTTTTTTTTCCAGGTTGAAAGCAGAGCAAAGGTATACCAAATGTCAGGTAAATTCATTTTATTAATAGAATGCATCCAGTCACAAATAGCAATTCCCCTTTAGAGCCCCAAGACTCTTCATTTTGCTCTAATTCATTTCCTCTTGGTGTTGCACTTCCTGAAAGGTACATTATTTGCTCACGTGACAGCTCCAGGTCACAGCAGGCATATTATAAAGGGCTTATGACTTCATGCAGATTTTTATTTTTTTTTAGAAACAATTCTCCATAATATCTTCTGAATTTCTAGTCTTTCCAGAAGAGATTCATTGACTCTCTGAGAAGCATTTTTAGTAATCCATCTAAAAATGGTAGTACTTTACCACCTTACTTCACGTACTACTACTAAAGTGGTGTAAAGCTGAGGTCTAAAATGGGTTAAATGTCCAAAATGTGATAGTATTTTCATGTATTTGTTTACTCTGATGTAATTTATGAAAAAAAAATAAAAATAAGAATAAAATGACCACTTGAACTTTAATTCTAAGTGGATTCATGCCTTGAGGGATTAATTTTGATTCTCATGTTCAAATTTTCATAACACTGATGTGCTATGAAATACCCACATCCAAGCACTGATACAGGCAATTTACTTTTGTATGTGACTGTTGAATATGAGAAAGTTTTAGTAAAAAATTTGTTTGTATGTGCTGGTGTTACGTTCACACAAGTTCACCTACTTGCTTAAATGACTAAATAAAGCTTCCCTGTCTCCACAGGAAAAAAAGTATCTACAACACCAGGTATATGCATCCATTCCTAGCTATTAATAGTACTCAAACCCTAGCTATTAATAGTACTCAAACCCATCTAGCAGTGGTTTTATAATGCCTTTGACAAAAGACAGTATTCACCATCTTCCAGTAGATGACATTTTACAGAGTTGGAGTCTTGGGTACACATATCTCTTGCTGCCAGCCATTTATTTATCTCCATGTACAAGAATTTAAGGGTTTGTCACTGTAGTACTGTGTAGGTGTTGTTCTGAGGCCCTTCCACCAGGGTGGTGAGTTCTAGAGCAGAGCTGGCAGCCCCATCACTTAGCATGTAAGCCAAGCATTTCATATTTTGACTCAAATATTTAAATGAACATTAATTTTCAGTACACAATAGTTTAATACATATATATTGCAGTTTTCTAAGACCGCTTCAATGCACTTTTATCATTTTATGATATGTTTCCTTCCAAAGCATCCTTTTCTACGGTTTGAATATGGTATTTGTATTGGGGTGTAGGAGGGTAGGGAGGTGGGAAATACAAGGAAGAGAGAGAGGGAGGGAGGGAGGGAGGAGAGACAGCACGTTTTCTGGTGGCACTTTATAGTGTAGCAAGAATACTTGATTTCCTAATGAATTCAAAATCCCATGTACTCTTACAAGCAATTAAAAAATGCTTTCTAACTGCCTTTGAGGCACAGTGCATTTGACAAATTTGGCAGATTTCTTGTCAGTTTGCTGAACCTGATACAAGAGCAGGTAGTCCCAGGCTTACACAGCTCTAGTTTTATAACTCCCAGAATCCCTTTTTACAAGCAAGATCTATGTGCATATTCATTCTAACAGCTTTAAGAGTTTGAACAGCTGCTCCTTTTAAGTCATTCCCATCTCATGTCATTATTTATGAATGCTCTAAAACACAGTGCACAAATCATTGTTCCTGTATTTGTGAAAAAGAAAAAAGATGGCTCTAAATGTACCAATAGTGAATAGGTCCTTTAAGAACACTCTCTTCCATTCATCTCTAGCTTGAATTAGAACAAAAATACTTTCAAAATACATCCTTTTATGTAATAAAATAGTGATTTATTCCGCATACAAGTTAAAATTAATTAAAATTCAGGAGTTGAGGGCAATTATCCTGCCATGAATATTTTCTGCAAGACAGAAATGTTTGTTGACCCAAGATTAGAACAGCAAACCCATTAAGTAAATTAATAACCCAAATAATTTAAGATTCCTAAGATTTCTGGTGGGAGTTTTAAACAAAGATCTATTATGTCCATTTGATATTCACACTGCTGCTCTGACTGTAGTTTCTTGGAAAAACTTTCCAAGACCCAGCAAATAGCTGTTATCCATATGCTGGGAAACAAAATATAAACTACATGGGCAGCACCTCAGCCTAGAAAGTGGTGCAATTACAAGTTAACCCAAGCAGAAAAAAATCATATTCTACCCAATTTTTGGGCATATTCAGAATAGCAGCACTACATCTAACAAAATGAGGGCAGCATTTGGACAGAAACATTGGAGCAGAGACACCCATGGTTTAGTTTTGTGCCAGTAATAATTAAGACTGAAATGGGCACCTGAAAGTCAGCTTTTCCCAGTTACTTTCATGAGAGGATGGAAATTCAATTGCTCTCCGGGGCAGGAAAGTTGTGGCTTTGTTCTCATAGCTTTCCTAGCTATTATGCACAGGTGCAGAGATGTCTCTGCTGTCATATTATGAACATTCCCTACACACAGCCTCAGGAAGACTGGCAATGGCCAGAAAACAGGCCAGAGGCACAGCTTTGGTCTCTCTGAATTGCCTTACATCTGTACGTTGGGTGGCCTAACACCACCCGCCTCCCAGGTCACCCAGTCCTGGGGTTGGCTCAGGGAGGAGAAACACCACAGATCACTGAAGCTGAAGCTCACAGAAACTCAAACTTGGTTTTTCAACAAAGGGAATGAGTTGATCCCAGCTAAGTAACAGACATAAATGAAAGGAATGGCAATGAAACTGTAGGGACAGCAAGGACCTGGGTATGGTAAACCAATGTACTCTGTGAATCATACACCATAATCCAAATAATGCAGATCAGGGGGATTTTGGGGAGGAGTAACTTAAAAAATGCTTCTATAAGTGAACAAAGTCATTTCTATTAGTCAAATCCACACTGCTTTCATAGAATCACAGAATCATAGAATGGTTTGGGTTGGAAGGGACCTTAAAGATCACCCAGTTCCAACCCCCCTGCCATGGGCAGGGATGCCACCCACTAGATCAGGTTGGCCAAGGCCCCATCCAGCCTGGCCTTGAACACCTCCATGTATGGGGCATCCACAACTTCTCTGGGCAACCTGTTCCAGTGCCTCACCACCCTCTGAGTGAAGAATTTCCTCCTAACCTCTAATCTAAATCTCCCCTCTTTTAGTTTAAACCATTCCCCCTTGTATTGTCACTACTTGCCTGTGTAAAAAGTTGCTCTCCATCCTTTTTTATAAGTCCCCTTTAAGTACTTAAAGGCCACAACAAGGTCTTAACAGAGCCTTTTCTTCTCCAGGCTGAACATCCCCAGCTCTCTCAGCCTGTCTTCATAGGAGAGGTGCTCCAGCCCTCTGATCAGCCTCATGGCCCTCCTCTGGACCTGCTCTAACAGGTCCACGTCTTTCTTGTGCTGGGGGCCCCAGACCTGGATGCAGCACTCCGAGTGGCGCCTCACAAGGACAGGGCAGAGGGGGACAATCACCTCCCTTGACCTGTTAGCCACTCCTCTTTTGATGCTTTGGGATACAGTTGGCCTTCTGGGCTGCATGCTCTTGTCAAGCTTTTCGCCAACCAGAACCCCCAAATCCTTCTCTGCAAGGCTGCTCTCAATTAATTCTTCTCTCAGTCTGTACTCACGTCTGGGATTGCTCCACCCCAGGTGCAGCACCTTGCACTTGGACTTGAACCTCAGTAGGTTCATATGGGCCCACTTCTTAAACTGGTCCAAGTCCCTCTGGATGATATCCCTTCCTTCTGCTGTATCAACCTCACCACTCAGCTTGGTGTTGTCTGCAAACTTGCAGAGGGTGCACTTGATCCCACTGTCTATGTCATTGATAAAGATATTAACCAGCAATAAAGATATTAACCAGTCCCAAGACAGACCCCTAAGGGATACCACTTGTCACCAGTCTCCACCTGGCCACAGAGCCATTGACTGCAGCTCTCTGGCTGTGCCCATCCAGCTGATTCCTTATCCACCAAATAGTCCACCCTTCAAACCCATCCCTCTCCAATTTAGAGATCAGGATGTTATGCAGGACTATGTCAAAGGCCTTACAGATCTCCAGGTAGATGACATCGGTCAGTCTTCCTTTGTCAACTGATGCAGTCACTCCATCATAGAAGGCCACCAGATTGGTCAGGCATGATTTGCCCTTGGTGAAGCTGGGCTGGCTGTCTTGGATCACCTCCTTGTCTTGCATATGCTTCCAGAAGGATCTGTTCAATGATCTTTCAAGGGACAGAGGTGAAGCTCACCAGCCACTAATTCCCCAGGTCCTCCTTTCTACCCTTTTTGAAAATGAGAGTGATGTTTTCCATCTTCCAGTCAGACTTTGCCTGAGTACCTGGACTTTTTAAATATGGAGAGTGGCTTGGCAACTACATCAGACTGCTCCCTCAGGACCCTGCTACTGGGCCCCGATGATAGAACCTGTTAATTTGCATCAGGTGGTCTCAAACCTGCTCTTCACTTATAGAGGGAGGGACTTTGCTCCCCCAGCCCTCACTTGCAGATTCAGGGAAATGAGAGATGTGGGAAGCCTGACTGGCAGTGAAGAGTAAGGCAAGGAAGTTGTTGAGCCTTCTCAGCCTTCTCCGTGTCTACTGTTATCAGTTCTCCCTTCTCATTTATCAGAGGGGGTAAGCTCTTATTGGCCTTTCTTTTCTGAGCAATGTACCTATAGAATCCCTTCTTGTTATTCTTTGCATCCTTTTCCAAGCTCAGTATCATCCATGCCTTGCCTTTCCTGATCCCACCCCTGCACATCCAGACTGCATCCCTGTACCCTTCCCAGGCCACACGTCCCTGCCTCCACTGCCTGTGTATTTCCTTCCTACGCCTCAGTTTGACTAGGTCCTTGCTCAGCCATTTAGGTTTTCTGCCTTCTTGATTTCTTACACGGGGGAAGGAGAGCTCTTGTACGCTAAGAAAAGTGTCCTTAGAGAATTGCCAGCTCTGATCAGTTCCTCTGTCCCTAAGGACAGTGTCCCAAGGGATCTTACACACTACTTCTTTAAACAGATGGAAGCTTGTTCTTTTAAATTTCAGGGTCCTGACATTACTCTTTTCCAGGATCATATTCTTTGAGATCATGAAGTCAACCAGGGTGTGGTCAATGCAGCCCAGACTGCCTCCAGTCTTGACCATTTTAATGAGATCCTCTGCACTGGTGAGCACCAGGTCCAGTAATGCTTCTCCTCTGCTTGCTTTGTCTAATGCAGACATTATAGGAGACTCCAGGAGTCTCCTATATTGCTTACAGCCTGCTGTACTGCTTTTCCAGCAGACATCTGGATGGTTGAAATCCCACATCACTGTCTTTGGACCTATGACCTTAAAGAGCTTTGATTTCCATTTTATTGTGTCTATTCAATTAGTTACATTAAGCATCAATAAATTAGTTTTGGCAGTCTAATTTAAACTTAGCAAAATGTATTGTTGCCAGCAGCAGCCACAGTAAAACCCTCTCTACCCTTTGCCCCATAATCAAAATAACATGTTGTTATGGTTTTGTCAGTTAAAAAAATCATTCTCCAAACTAAATTAAATCTATAATACACAACTTTCTTTTCTGACATACCATATAGACTACTCAAGCAGAAATGTAACATATTTTCAGTAATTTGGCAAGTAGAATAGGAGTCATTTATATGTTTTTGTTTTATCAGACTTTCAATATGAAATCCTGCCAGGATGAAAATATCTGAAAGACTATTCCATATTTGTGAGCTTTTTAACATAACTTCCGTCTCTCAAAATGGACGTAATCCAACTAATACCATATGAGATACCCTTCCTCATGAATAGGTTTCTACTAAGTCCTTTCCAGTTCTTTATGTGTTTTCCATGACACTTAAGAGGACAATTTATTTTCTTTAAAAGACCATCAAACTATTCCTTTTCATCATCAGTTTCCCACTGGATTTCATAATATGCTTTGCTTAAACTTTTACCCATTTTCAAAACAATAACTTAAATTTCGGTTATCTGCCCAATTCTCTACAGTTCTTATATATACGCCCTTTCAAGACCCGCTGTGCCCATGTAATTGAACATCAGGTAGAGTTTATTGATGAACTTGCTAAAGAAAAAAGTCATAAACTACTACGTGTATGATTCCAGACTACCTCTCCAAGCTAAATTTTCAATGCTTGCATAAGCTGTCAATATGCCTTTAGGAACTCACTGTTTTAAATCAAAAGGCAACAAACCCTCTAGACAGTACCTACAACACTTTTGCAGGTTGGAGTCCACTGTAAGAGAGAGATAAAACCTAGATTTCCAAACTTTTTCTGAATCTGTCAGATATAGTAGTTGAATGAGTCATAAAATCGTCTAGTACTATGGCTGATGTTAATAAGGAGATAGTCAATAAATTCTGCAGCTTCATATATCTTAGTGATTTTTCCTGATGAATGTAAACTGAGATGCAGGTGATTCTAATGTTAATATTTAAGTATAAAAACATATCACCATTTTTTAAAATTGAGTCATATTATAATGTTAGTGTGTTTTAAAGATCTTGTCACACCTGCAAGAAAATACCCCAGAACAGAAATGTTAAAGAAAAAAATTACATTCCCATCATTAACATATGACCTATGGTCCAGATAATTCCACATCAAAGAGTCAACATTTAATTTTATAACAAATAAAATACAGTGTATATAGTGTATCAAAACAAGACTACTTATTCATTTTGGAAGATTTTAAAGCATCCACTTCTTGATTCAGAAAGTCATATGAAAGAGAAATTGACTTCCTTATCCTCTTAGGCTTCCTAGGTTAGGATCAAATGATGACATCAAATGATTAACCAAATTTTTGTAGGGTGATAATTAAACTTTGTTGAATGTAAGTTAAATGCTTCACGGCAACAAGATCAAAACAACTTACCTTCCCAAGGAGAGTAAACCAATTATTAATGAAGTCAATAGCAACACATATGAAAATCCCTTTTACATGTAATTTTTATATGTGCAATTTTATGTGTGCAAGTGGTACAGATACCATTGGCTACCCATGCTCTTTCTGATTAGTAATGTTTCTTCCAGGAAAAACAAACATATATTGATTTCCAGTCCAAAACATATAGATACATTTGGGGGGGGGGGGAATTGGTTGTTTTAAATAAAGTAAAAAAAAAAAGTACTTGACACAATATTGTCCTTATTTTCTTCTTTCACAGGAAGTTTACAAAAGGGTCAATACTTCAGCTGCAATCAGGAAAAAGATCTCTACCACATGTTTGTCTTCTGAAAATCCTTACAGTATTTGCATGTCTCAAAAATAAATAAATAAAATAATAGGGTCTAAATTTACATTTACATTAAAAATGCTTTAGATTATAAAAAAAAATCTACCAGTAATGTTCCATCTTTTTTTTTTCTTTTTTAACTGAGTTTTTGGTTTCGTTTGGTTGCATTTGTTGGTTGTTTTATTATTTTATTTTTTTCAAGTTTCATTGAAAGCAAAATTGTTGCTTCTATACATTTATCTCTCTTTTGGAAATGGATACTTACAAACACATTAATGTAATTTAACGTAATTAGTATTAATTAACATATCATTAGCTTGTCTTACATTTACATCTGCATTTTAAATTTATTTCAATAAACTTGGCTTTGATCTCTTGCATGTAACTTTGAAAGGATCTCAACAACTCAGAATTCCACTAAGATTTTATAATTAAATTCACAGGATTCTGTGTTAGCAAAAATACTTAAATATATCTGGTTTACTTCATTTAGATTTCAAATCCTCTCTCTCCTCTTTTCTCATTCTCAGTCTGTTTTCTGTTTGTTTGTTTTAATCTAGTAGCTCCTGTAGCTTGTGGCTACATGTCAGATGTTAGAAATGGCTGCAAAACTTTTAGGACACCATGCATTCATGCATTGACAATAGGCAGAATATAACATATGAGGGCTCTGAGATGAAGAAGACAGTGCAGTATTCCTGTGGTGGCATTAAAATGCCCTGTAAGTACTTTGGGATATTCTAGGAGGTGAGCTTGGACAGGGGATACTCATTTAGGACTCCCTGCTACTTGATACCTATTGCAAAGTGCATTTCTAATGCAATGTGAAATCCCAGTACTGGGAAAATACTGTGCAGAACAACTGCTGTAGACTAATTATACACACACAAAACAAAGGCACTGGGCTAGTTCTGCCAAAAGCTGAGGAATTTAGTAGAGAACATTGCATCCTTAAAACATCAAGCTGTGAGCCCAGCCTTTGGAGCTGCATTACAGTTCTCTGCATAACAGAGGGGAAAACTTGCAGGTCTAAATTGGTAACAGGAAGCCAGTTAAATGAGTAGAGTGAAAGCTGGATTGAAGGACATATCAAATATCTTCAAGAGCAGAGGAACATTACTTTGGGTTGCAAAAAAGCACTTACCTCAGATGAGGTTTCATGATTCTGCACGTTCTTAGATTTCAATGACTGCCCCTCTCCATCCTCTCTAGAAACAGAAGTGAAATTAAATTATTTCCTAAGTAGCTTGATAGTTAACTTACTTACCTGGCAGTAAGGGCCATGACATCAAGTGATCTTCTCAAGGAAACTGGAGCCTATTATATTTTAATGACTGTTTTAAATTATTTTAATGATAACATTTTAATCCATGATCATGGGACAGGAAGGACTAAAGAATAAGATTCCCTAGGCTTACTTACAAATTGGCAGGAACCATATTCCTCAAGAAGGAGGAAGGATAGATAAAATAGAAAGAAGTGAATTGTTAACAAGTTCCCAAACCACAGAGCTGTTGGATAAAACAGCACTATCATTTATCACAGGGGAAGCCAAGCTCAAGAGGGCCCAAGCTGTAGGAATGCATACTGGTTTGGACACTGCAGGTAACCTTAGCATCTGATCCTCAGTCATGCTTGAGGGAGAATTAATCCTTTAGCTGCTAACAACACTGCTTCTAGGCATGAGGAAGAACATACCTTTAGGTAAGTGAAAAAGATTCACCACCTTTTGCCTGAAGCAGGAGGATGCCTATCAGCAGAAAGTAATAGGAAATAAATGAGTACATCAGATCTCACAATAATCAGCTGGCTGTGAGACTATCAGGGAAATGTAGAGAACGCAGCTACATCTGAGTGGTTGCATAATGAACCTTCAAGTTTCCTGACCACTTACTAAAAGTTTCTTGGAGGGGCTTGGTTCACAGCACCTAGAACAGACACTAATGGAGAGAAGGCTTTGTCCCAAAGAGGAATTCTATCAGTGCATGGCCAGTGCATGACAGGATGTATGCGGAAAGATGCCAGGAAAAGCTTTAGTGTCTTTAGATTTCAGATATATCTATGGATACCTTGCAAATCTTATTAATAATAATTGTTATTATTATTTATCTGTAGTATTACTTGGATAGAATTTGGATATTGAAAACCTTCTCTCCTAAGATACAGACCACACTGTCTGGAACAAAATCGATACTGAAAACAACTAACCCTAAAATAACAGATATTTGCTGAGTAGAATTTTAATTTTTTGTTTTTGAAAACAGTAACTTTTGCTAGCATAGTCCTGTGGAAGATGTACAAATACCATTGCTTGAACTGGAGCTCTAGAGATGAGGAATTGGAGAGCTGTGATATATTTGACTTAAATGCAATGTGACAGAATCAGGCTCCTTCATTATAGGTTTTTAAGCTTTCTGCATGTACATGGTGGTCCTTCTCTTGGAACTCTGGACATTCAGTAGCTACCTGGACAAGACAAATTAACAAGTACCTATGCTTCTGCAAGGAAAAAACTTCTGACAAACATATGTAGTTCCATCATGGGAGCTATATAATTAGCAATCACAAAAGTTATGGGTTTTAGAGACTGATTTTTTTTTTCCTGGGCGAGAGCAGTGCAGCAGAAAGAACTGACAAATATTAAAGGACAGGAAATTCTATGACTCATACTTCATATAATTTCCACCTCTAATCAAAAAGCGGTGAGTCATAAGACTACTAAGTGAAAAATAATTATGATTCAGAAAACCCAGATTACAGCATGATTGTTCCTTAAAAAAGCAGACCACACATGTATTTCTCACTTAGAATATCTGCTCCCCATGGCTACTGAAAAACATATCTGATGACTTTCAGACTATCCTTAAGTTTGTAGTTTCTGTCATTCTTGCTAGGTATGAGAATCTGAGGTAATTAAAACATTTCTTCAAGAACTGCTCCCACATGGCTCCGTACCACAGGGTCCATCCCTCAGGAGCAAACTGCTCCAGCACAGGTCCCCCACGGGCGGCAGACCCCCCAGACCCCCTGCTCCTGCGTGGGCTCCTCTCCGCGGGCTGCAGCTCCCGCCCAGGGCCTGCTCCTGTGGGGGCTCTCCATGGGCCACAGCCTCCTCCAGGCCACTTCCACCTGCTCCACCGGGGGCTCCTCCACGGGGGGGCTGCAGCGTGGAGATCTGCTCCATGTGGGACCCATGGGCTGCAGGGGGACAGCCTGCTCCACCAGGGGCCTCTCCACAGGCCGCAGGGAAACTGCTGCTGCCTGCCTGGAGCACCTCCTGCCCTCCTGCTGCACTCACCTTGAAGGCTGCAGGGCTGCTTCTCACTCCTCTCTCCCAGCTGCTGTTGCATGGTGTTTTTTCCCTTTCTTAAATCTGCTCTCCCAGAGGCCCAGCCGAGGTCGCTCCCTGTCTCGGCTCTGGCCAGCAGCGAGTCCTTTTTGGAGCCGGCTGGAGCTGGCTTTGATCTGACCTGGGGCAGCTGCTAGGCCCTGCTCACAGAGGCCACCCCTGCAACCTCCCTGCTACCAAGCCCTTGCCATGTAAACCCAATACAGGATCCAGCCATAATATGCATTAATGAGCTTAAGAGTAAAAAATTCTTCAGATTCTTGGCCAAGTACAAAGAAAAACAAATTTAATTTCTGTCATGTTGATGATCCCATACCTGCTTTCCAAGAACATGTGCATATATAGCCAGTGCATTTCAATTAGTCAAAACATTATTTTCAACTTAAATTTCAAATTAGTTGTCTGGAAATATTCAGACTTGTTGGACAGCTACAACAAATAATATTTTGCTTCTGCTCATTGAATTGGTGACTTCAGACCATTTATATTATGAACTGTAAATATTACAGTTGGGTATAAAAATGACCAGTCTTTTGCTTTTTGTTATATGCAACATGGCAACTTATGTATTAACAATGAATAACCTGGGTAAAGTAGATACCTAAATTATAAGAACTAATAATGTGAACTTAAACAAAATCAACCACAACCCAATAATTATTTACTAATGATGTCTGTAAATGTTAGATTAAAACAACAAAAAAAAATACATCTTGGAAAATTTCCCAGTTTCTTCTGATACAATTTGTGAAAAGAAAAAAAAAAAAAGGCTAAATTAATCAAATAAATTATTCATTGAGAATTATTTGCTATGCTCTGTTAATTGAGCAGTAGGTTAATTACAGAAAATAATTGCCTGTGAGGGGACAGCTAGGGAATTCTGCTTATGAACTATGCATCCTGGGATTGAATTGAAGTGTTTCCCCTTTCGCTAGCCAATTGAAGCATGCTGCTAATCATTTTCTCTACTGTGCATTTTAAGAGTTCAAAATCAAAAAATGCTGAGGAAAAGTTTCTTCAATAAGATTAAGTTCTTTTTCAATTAGCAATATACTGGGAACCTGTGCAATACATAATCATTATTTTTATTAATTATCTTTGGTTTCTTTTAAGGATTTTTTTTTCCAAAATCAATTAACAGCCGTGACTTGCCATCCATCAATCCAGAGGTGCACATAGGTCATTCTAGATAAATGGGACAACTGCTTAAAATACTGGATCAATGTTCACTTTTAAAATGCTTATCAAATCTCAATACGCTCTGTACCTTTCAAACTGTCAAGGCCAGGGCTTTAGACAAGATCCCCGAAGGGATGCAGACAATTACCAGTTCAAGAAGCTTAAAATGTTCTCTAACCTCACTCACAATTCTGCTTATCTGCAGAAAGAAAAGTGAGCAGGTGAGTGTAATGGATGAAGGTATATATATCCTTCAGATAGGGGATGTACTTCATAAAAGAAGATTGTTAAGAAGTTAATGCTCAATATTGCTAACAGAGTTTTTCAATAAAATCCTAACTTTGGGCTTCGTTTTCTGACTGTGGCTTCCTCTATCACATAAATAGCTTTGTATGCTTCAAAGACACTACCCACTGTGTGCTTGAGTTTTATAAGATTACAGGAGTTATGGTTTATAGGAACATGGGACTAGAAGAGACCTCCAGGGTCACTGAATCCAAGTCCTTGCTTTCAAATGCAGCCCTGCCTTGTAATCCTCCTTTTCATAAGTGGATCAACTTCTCTCTTACAAATCGTTAAGGGTTTTTGCCACTACGCCATCTGTTGCAAAGGTATATCATATGTCACTCTTCTGACAGTTTGGAGCATTCTCCTGAACATCTAGGACAGCTGTAAAATTTTCCTTTTTTTTTTTTTTTTTTTCATGGCCCATATATGTGCATGTAGAATCATCATTGGTCAGCAATGGTCCTTCCATATTTTTGTTTCTAGACAAAACTTTTTTGTTGTTGTTATTTTGTTTTGTTTTTGTTTGCTTGTTTGTTTTGTGTCCTCAATCTCGATACATTGTTAGATAAGTTAATTTAGCTTTTGTTTTATTAGGCTGGTGAAGTCCAGTAAGTGAAGTGCAGGCATAAACTTTGGACAGGTTCTTCAATCTTCTCTTTACATTATTATGAATTAGTTTAATTTTGAATTCTGTCTATAGGACTGGTGATAATTGCATAGAGTATTTATGATATAAAAAACACCATTAATTCATACGATGGCAAAATCATTTCCCTATTTTTTTTTCTTGTTAGAAAATTCTCTATTTTTATATTATAGTATTGTATCTTTCTGTTGGTGGATTACACCAACAGTCATCCTCTCATCAGCTAATACATAAAATTTTTCTTTGCTGCTTCTGCTCCTAGTTGCAAGTCCCTCAGTTACACTAGAAAGTATTTTTATTATCCTTCAGCCTCTTAATATTGAACTTCAACCTGACAAAGGTCATCTTGTTTCTCTTATTACAACCATCACAGTCATCTAGTTATTCATATAAATATCCTGATCTTTCACTATATGGATGATGTTTCTCAAATCTTTTAACATTAAAAATGTCATCAGCATAGATCTCATAGATCTCTCTGAAGAAAATAGTAAATTGTATTACATTTAGGACCGAGTTTTGAGGAATGCCATGACTTAAACTTCCTTCTGATGCCATACTTTACTGTAAAGATGTCCAAAATCACATCTGCCTGAGTAATCTTATGCCACTTTTCTGCAAAGGGTTGATTCAGATTAATTCTGCATTTCCTTGTAAAAGATCTGTTATCAATAAAAAACTTTCTTGAGGTTTCCAAAAGGCAATCCATATATGAAACAAAACCAAAAAAAAAAAAAAAAAAAGCAAGGCACTGGAGGGAATAAGGAGGACAGCCTCAGACTTCAAGAAGTATTAAAACCTCCCGTCCTCTTTGCCAAATCATCTATTTTAACTGTTTGATAAATGCTTCCTCATTACTCACTAAATCTCGCTGACAGTTTGGCAACATTAATTATTTTAGACCAATGGTCCTTATAGTAGTTCCAGCTATTATTTAGTGGTTGCTTACAAGCACTGTACTTCAATGGTGTTAATCAGGATCTACTACTTTCTCTGTTAGGCCCTCTTTGTCTAATATTTCATCCCCACTTTTCCTGCTTCTTTTCAACATCTAACAGTAAAACAACTTCTGCAACTGTTCTTGTAATAGTTTTCAGTTTACACTGAGACTCATGTTACATAGAAGTCCTTAATTTTATCAGGTGCTCAGAGAGAGAATCTGGTAATATAGATGACTCCAAAGCAGAGTATATTATAGGAAATGCACTTCTTACTAAGGTGCAAACATCTGCTCTCCTCTATAACAATTCTGAATTTGAATGCAGGGCTCCAAACTCTATGGCAGAATTTCTATTATACTTCTTGTTCACAGTCTACAATGAGAAAGAAATTATTTTCATCTGGAATTCCTAGTAAATAGTAGCTACTAAGGAAGAGCTCAGAGGGTTGTTTGGTTCAGCAACAGATGTGATCACAAAGCTAGTTTCCTTCCAGCACTGCATAGTACAGGGCAACTCTGAGCATTGACTTGAAACAGAATGGGGTATCATAAAATAATTATGTTTATGAGCAGTACTGCCATGAATGAGTGAATGTAATGACAACCATAATGAAAACAGATGCTGATATTTACATGTATTTAAAGTAAATTTCATTGATCATAAAAAATGATCTATTGTAGGCTTTAATCTTAATTTAGAGATAATTACATGATAGTGCAATCCCAGATAACAGCCACATGACCTTCACCAACTAATCTTGTCAGTAGACCTGACACAGAGTAAATGATCAACTTTCTGATTGACTTCATTTTGGCTCAGGTCAATGGTGGCTTAAACTTGGCATAGTATAGGATGCCAGCACTATTGAAAAAAAAAAAAAAGCCATAGGGTTTTAAATGGCTCAGTAAACTCAGTATCTTCTTTTTTTTTTTTTTTGGTTGAAAATTATTATTCTGGTCTTCTGGGAAATGAAATAAAATCATTCTTTATTGCGTAGATGACATTGATCTTCGGTAACTCCTGATCTGGACTGATACAGGTGGATTTGAACCATTCACCTCCAAGGGAGTTGTTCTCCGTTTTCTTTACCATCTCAGCTGCCCAGTCTGTGCAAGTATCATTTTTGTTCTCTACAAATTTCTAGATGTTAGAGCTCCTCTTTAAATGTGCCTCAGACCACAGATAAAAACTATAAGCTCCTTTGTCTACTGCCAAATATTTAAAAAATGTTTTCTTTTTTTTAACGCTTCACATCTGCTTCCTGATAAAACAGCATTTTATGTCAAGAAATGAGGGAATAGGAGAGAAAGAGAGGCTGCATATTTCAGTAACTCAGCTTTTCAGAAGAGACCACTAAAGACCTCTAACTGAGAAAGAGAGATATGAACTACATGATACACATCTTTTATTCCTGAAGTGTATTCACCGATTCTGTTACCACTTTAGCTTATGCAGTGGTCAGCTAGATGCAGTTTTAATCCAGTGAAGTAATGAAGTCAGTAGTTATGTCTACAATAAAAGGGTAAAAAGTGTAAAAAAGCCACTGTAGAAAGGGACTCCTGGCTTAACCATGGGATCACGTTTGACTCCTTTTCATATCACCCAAGCAAGGTCTGGTTTGAATCTGCCCAAAGTTCTTTTCATGGAACTCATCATGCCAAAAAAAGTTCTTGTCACGTTAGCATGAGGAATGCTCAAGGGTTTTGCCTGCAGGGCATCCACAACATGGTTGTGCAAATACAATCATAATAACTAACAAAGCGTGACCAAGATGGAGGCTACCCCTTTTGTGGTGTGGAATGAACAAATTAGACTAGCCTGCATATGAAGTTAAACAAATACATTGTTAGTTCATAACCAGAGCTCTTGGTCCTTTACCGGTCAGGGTCTCCATGGAAGTGCTCTGATTCCAAGTAAGTGTGGCAAAACCTGCTCCTATTTTTTGATGTGCAGCCAAAAGATTAAAAAAAAAAAACTTGTTTCAATATTGCCTATTTCTGCTATAAGCACTCTTTTTATTATCATGTAGAAATCCAAAGGGATTACTTTTTGGGGTGAACATCATTGGCTGGAAACTGAGTTACTGAGCAGATACAATTTCATTCAAGTGATAGTGACTGAAAGTACATTGAAAGAAAGTTAAATACAGGGCCTGAAAAGATTTTCTGGGATCTCAGCTAGTTCATTGGCTATGGTAGCTGAACATTCTAGCATTAATTATCTTGCAAAATCTTATTATCAGCTACATTGGTTTGTAAAATCATGCAAGAGTGATAAGAGAATCAAGCAGTACTGGCAGCTGTAGCCATGCCCTGGTTGAATCTGCCTGTCACTCATTACTCGCTATTCAATGCAGTTTGAATGAGTTGCTTGTTTTCTAGTGTTTGTATGTTCTCTTTGGCTAGATCTCCTTTGAGTCTGCATATTCGGAGTCTCTTACCATCTGTTTCTGATCTTCTTACATGGGAGTTTCATTTTGTTGCTCCTTTTTTTTTTTTTTTTTTTTTTTTTCTGCATTGCACCTTATTGGAAAGGCAACGGAAGAGCAGGACAAACTACTATGCAGAAATTTAGGTAGTAAACAAATTTTAGTTTAAAAAAGAAAAAAATGAATGAAAATATATAGAGACACTCTGTTGGTCACAGATTTATTTTTATTTATTTATTTAGAGTCTCACAATTATTCAACATTCCTGTGAGCTGTTTAAGTCATTTACCATAAGTAGATGAATTTTACTTCACATGCTGTTTGCCAGTACTTTTGAAGGAGCCTGCATTTTTTTATTCAAAATTAGCCACTGAATCAGATTTCTGTTGATTTCTTTTTTTTTTTTCCAGAATCATGTCATTGCAAGAAAGCCTCAGTTGAAACAAACAAAAAATATTATTTTTTGTACTTCAAGTTCCAGTTTTGATTTTTTTTATTAGATTTTTTTTTGTTCATCTAAGCCTCATAATCAGCTCTGTGAAATACATATCTCACTCTTGAAAATTTTGATTCCAAAAAGAATATGTGTATTTATGCAGTATAAAAGAGAGAAAATGTTAATTTCCATCCAGGTTGCTGATGTCAACGCAATAAATATTGAAAATATTTCTTGTTGGATTTATTGATTACTGGTGAGCACTGAGTTTGTTACATTTAATGCCCTCCTTTCTATCCATGGCCTTCACTGCTCCAGAGGAAAGAAGGACTGTGAAGTCCTTGCACTTTCAAGTCTATGGTAATAACATTGGGTTTGTATTGGTAGAAGCGCAAGTTTTTTATTCATTTCGCAGGTAAACCTTCCAGAAATTAGACTCACAGGTGTGTATCACTGTGATAATACATATGTGTTTATACAAATATAAATATATGCAGATATAGATGAATATATAGATGTGTGTGTCTGTATGTCCCTGTATGAATATGTATATTAACTATTATTCCTGGTAGCATATAGCCAGTCCAACTCTGGGAAACCAGCTGGATTCCCTTCTGACACATGCATCACTAACAGAATTGTCAATTATTTCCAGCACAGTCTTAATTGCCAGTATGTGAGCTGGAAAGAACCCAGGTTTATTAGCAGATACGAGGTTCAGTTTGCATGTAATTTTCTAACAAAGAAGGTACATTACTCTAGCCATACTGTCATTCTGAAAGCTCCATACTTCTTGCTTACATTCTGATCTGTATTAATTGTGTTTTATTGAGAAATGCTGACTATCATGCAGAAACATTTTTAATCCTTCTGTTAGAGAGTTTTTCCTATCAAGTCATGAGGAGACTACTAACACCTCTCTGCTGGAAGCACATAAAATAATCATGGGAGCTGTTTATGTTAATTCAGACTAACTCAGACCTCTTTTTTGTTTCAGAATAATTACTGTTTCAAAATATCAGCATGTGTTAAGAGATCAGGATTAATTTGTAAGAGCTGAATGACAACTTTTCCACTGGCTTATTAAACACTAATTAGATTTAAAACGATGTGACTCTACATACACTTGTGTGCATCAAGAAGTTTAAACATCTGTTTTATAAGTAATGGAGGTTGTTAGGTTACAGAGTTTAATACCACTAGGGGATATCTTATCATATCAGATAACAAGTGATACATTCTATATTTTTCAGAACAAGCATCAAGGATTTAGTTGCTTTTTTTTTATAATTTTTTTGTCCAGTGTGTTCTTTGCTAATTAAGCAGTTGGCCTAAATCATATGGAGCCCTGCTCATCTGACTGTCATTTAAATAACATAAATAATAAGATTTCCTTAAATGTCTGCTCCGAAACTAAGACAAGCTGTAGTTTCCCAATAAAGTGGAAAATAAGAAAGTATAATAGAAGTTTTATATGTATATGTATATATATAACACTACAAAAGTAAGGATCAAATTTTGTGTTATTTATTCCTGTGTCAGTACTGCAACAAATTAAAAATATTTGGAGAAAGGACAAACACAGGAAAAAAAAAAAAAGAGTAAACGAAAAATCTTCCTACTAAAATCTGATGTAATATGCAGTATTAACCAAAAGTAATAAGCTTAAATTATGCCAACTACAAACCTAAGTGTGTAGCATCTTAAAAAAAAAAAAAAAAAAAAAGTCTGTTAGCTTAGCACCTATAGCGTAAAATCAGTTTTTGTAATATAATGTACATCAAAGACATTGAAGACATTACACAATGAAATATGTTCTGAACTGATGGTGCAAGATGACCCTAGTTAACTGCAGATGCAATGAAAAGTCAAGCAAACAAGAAGCTCCTGAAAGCATATATATTTGCTTAACTTACAAGGTAGTTCAAAGCCAAAAATATTCCATCTCCCTAACAGCAAATATATGCTCGTGACCAGAACAGTGCCCCTTACTTTACAGTTCATGTGAATTTAGCAAATCTGGTGCAAGGTCCAGGTTCTATTTGTGTCTCATTCCCTTGAGTTACTTTTAAAGAGAGAATTATACTCTAGCCCTGTTTTGTTCACAGAGATTGATGTGAAATCTTTGTCTTTCTAAAAATGAGGTTTTTGCCATTATTTCTGCAGGGCAAAGACTTACACCAGTCTCATCTGAGTTACCCCTCCCATACCGTAGGCCTTGTGTAGTGTTTAATCTACCTATTTGCCTTTGCACTATTTAGTAAGTTACTCCACCTGCTTCTTTGATGATTTTTTTTTTAACATGTTAAATGGGAAACACAATTCAGCCACTTCCTGCAGGAGAAAGCACTGGATGCTATAGCTATATTATGATGACAGATCTATTCAGCAGCTCTCTCCCAAATAGAAACCTCCTCTGAGAGGCAGATAGACATTAATTTGCAATATTATGCTCTTATCACATAGAACTATACTGTCTAGACTGTTCTAAGTACACCTTTCCTCCCACAAGTGGATAGAAAACTACTGGTTACAGGAGAGGTGAAAACATACTATTATGAAAATTGTATGTGCTATGCTAGGGAAAAAAAGATCATTTAAATACCTTTACCACTAATCTGCTATATAAGTGTCTGTCATTTCATATGAGTGTTGTTTTTGTTGTTGTTTCTTCTTTTTCCTTTTTCTTTTTTCCCCTAATAGTCCTCATTACCTATATTCTCCAATTTTCCCAAGTCTGGATTTAATCTGACATTCACTGATGGGTCACCCAGCATTTTCTGCTTGAACTTTTAAGTCTTGCATTTATTGATGTTTATGGGAGCTTTGCCATTAAATTTCCTAAGTCAAGATTTTGCCCTTAAAGATTTCAGCTATGCTTAAAGCTAAAGGGTAAATTATGGGGCAGTATGGATGAAATCTTGGTTCTGATGAAGTCTGTTGGCGTTTTGCCTATGATCTCACTTGAGAAAGCAATACATATTTTATAAACTGAAATGGCTTGTTGTACTGCTTTTAAGTTTGGCATGACAAAGAAGGTGTAGCATTTAAATAAACCGAAATAAAAATTTTTCTTTTATTAACAATTTAGTTGAGCTTTGTGTCAAACTCATCTGCATTCACGTGCAAAAATTCTGTGACTTAAGTAGCATTTTAAGTTTGAATTGTCCCACCAGGGTACACAAGAAAGGATATATTCTAACATTGCATTGGACATAAGTCATTTGAGCTATAATAGGCTGTATGTTTTATCTCATTTACTGTGCTGTTCTATCATCCTTATTCTTTACCACATAATCTTGGAGGTAGCTTTCTGCATTGGAGCTAGACTCGCTTAGCTAGGGTCATTGAAGCATGTTGTCACACTTGTTGTTTCCCTCTGTTTATACCAGAGTTATATGAGACCTGTGAGGTATAATACCCCATTGAAGAATGCACTAAACCTGGACCAGTTGTGAGTCAACATAACGTATCTGTTATGTTAGCCAGAACACATACAATTCAGTCAGGGTGTTATGTTATTACTGATCTGATCACTTACCACGTCAGACAGACTTGTAGAGATATCGAGGGACAAGGTTACCCTTTCAAATTTTTCACCAAATCTGAAGCTGTAAAAAGAATTTGGATGGACTCAGTCCTTCATGTCACTGGGCTGTTGAACTTCTTCATATGCTACCAAGTACCCTGGATACAGATTTATCACCTTGTCAAGCCATAGACACAGACTGTCTTGAATAGGTAGCTTTGTTTTCCATCAGCTCTGTACAGGCAAGAACTGCTGTGTGCTTAGGTTTATGACTGTCTTAAATGCTTCAATCTCATTTTTTCTGGATGCCCTTGAGATTACAGTATACTTGGGTCAATTTTACATCCCTTACCACTACAAAGTACCAAATTATTCCTTTACACTAAAACAGTAAATTTTTAATTAGAAGTATTTAATATAGGGGTTCTTGCAATTTTCTGTTTAGCAAAGACATTTTAATGTAATTTAGCAAGTTTCCAAAGAAAAAATAGATTATTGCCAATTATTACAATAGCTTATGTGTGCATCTCTATCAATAAACTGGATTTGATAAAAAGACAAAGAAACATCTGTTCATAAATAGACACAGAACAAAAATTGTATTTTTTATTCCTGTGAGTAAATTATAACTTCATAAGGTGCAAAGCATGTTGTATTATAACTTGTTACCTTAGCTATTACGTCACCTAAATTTTTGATAAATAATTTATAAAATTATATGCAAACACTATTTTTTTTGATCTAATATTATATGTATAGAATTCTTTGATGTTAGAATATATTCTAGTCATTGAAACTACTAATTAACAAGAAGTGACATTCAGTGGTTTATTGAAAGTAATATTTTTTTAAATAACTAAAGAGGATAGAATAATTCGTTGGATATAGGATTGTAGTACTGAATATAATCTTACAGAAATGTAATAGAAGTATCAGTTAATGCCTCAATCAATAATAATGTGGATTGTAGATTTTAGGAGAAAACTCATCAGTGTATTTTATGATCTAATGTACAGCTTTACATCTTTCAGGAGATCAAAAAGAAATGAATGGAACAATGTTTTATTCACTACATAAAACAGAATAGGAAGAGGATTTATGTTTCATAAGAGAAGATTTTCAGCTAATTAACTGTGAATTTCTACAATGCTAAAATTAGTTGGCACTGTATAAGTCTAATTAAATTCCTGGCTAACTCAAGTAATTCTAACTAAGAATGGCATGATCAAAGTTCACAGCCAAGCCCAGTTTTCCATATATTTTCTGCCTAAGAGTCAACTTTAGGCCTAGGCATAAAATGTGTTGAATCTGTGATTAGGATTTATTTTCCATATAAGAAATGTATTTTGACACACACAAGACTGTATTAGAAAGGCAAAAGAAAGGGCTGGGGACCCCTTTTCTTCACTATTTTTTCCCCTCGAAGGATTGTTTGATAGCTATGCAGCGCTTGTAGGCGCCTGCTCGCATTTGGAACAAACACAAGCTGAGCTGCAGCTGCACTTTAGAGGATCAAACCCATCAATTTGTTCAGCGAATTCCTTGCTTTGCCACAAAAACGGTTTGTGAATGAAAATAACCCCTGGGTTTGGTTTCTATGGTTACTACTGCACTAAGGGAAACAGCAACCCTCTCATTTATTTATTTATTTTCTATTAAAATGTTGTTTGAACAACCCAGCTGCTCTCAGTTTTGGCACCATTTTATACCTGTTTTAATTTTGCAGTTTTTAGTTTCAGGTAGGTGCTAGTAAGTTCTGCTTTCTTGATTTTGTATAAGATAAAAGTTTTGTAAGGGAGTTGATCTCTTTCGGGTGGTATTAAGATGCTTGCCTAGTGCTTTATGTTATAATAGCTTAAGAATAATGTTGTTTCAATTAAATATGTAAAGTTACAGGCACTTACTATAAACACATGAAACTCTTACATGAAAACACACAGTTTTCAGGCTCACCTCACATCTGCCTGACTTTCCATATTGTTCATATGTTCATTTTTCCTGTGCAGAAGGGAAAAATAGGATGAGATATTACTGTTGCTTTTCATATGTCCTCAGTTTCCTATCACTATTTCATTCAATGTAATATGAATATGAATAGCAATTTCGTATTACAGAAAAAGAGCTCCTACTTTATTCAAATTTTGCTTGAATAAAAGACAGTTTAATGCTATAAATTCATAGTGCCAGTCTTGGGCTAATCCTTAGCTTCACTGCAAGATTTTAACAGTTGACAAATGCCTATCAAGGCCTCATAATTCTTTTGTATGTAGACAAGGACACTGGTGATATTTCTTTCCAGGTTAAACAGTCCTTTCCTATCCATTTGCTTCACACACGGAAGCAATTCTAAGTCTTTCATCATCGTTGTTGTACTTCACTGAACCTTTCCCATTTTTGGTATATCATTTCTCTAGGTTCAGTATCAAAGGAGTAGGATTGTTGTTTTGCTGTGGATGTATTTGTTAGAATGTCTTATTTTCTAATAAGAAATTTTCTAATAAGAAAAAATGGATTCACCGTTTTCTGTACAAACCCAGGGCTATTTTCTTTCTCTGTTTTCACTTCTTGACATTGACCAACCATGAGTTTCATCTGCCATTTACTTGCCAAAATGGTAATCTTGTAAAATCCTTCCGCAATTTTTCATACATTGTTTTCATCTCTGCTACCTACAACAAAAATTTGCATCATTGTAAATCATAATTTCACTAATGTTTCCTTTCTCCATGAATTTGGCTGCATTTTCACCAATCAGCAGAAGTAGAAATCTTTGCCTAACATGTCAGCTCTGTCTATTTTCCCATGCTAGCCCACAACCACTAAACAAAGAAATGCAACACATCCTAACATGAGTGATATAAAAATTGGACATTAATCTACTTTAGTCATGCAAACTCCTCTTTAGTCAGTGGAGAGAAATAAAACTCGTGAAATCAACTGAACTCTTTCATTTCAGACACCCACCTCAAGTTTTGTGACATGTTTGCTGGAAGTACTTGTGAGATCCATTGAGAATGGATGAGCACTAGACGCCTTGCTGGTAGAGGGTCATCAGGTGAGATGAACCCTATTTCACTTGGGTTTCTCATTTTTGTTTTTGTTTCTGTTTCATTTGTTTGTCAGTAGGATGGCAAGATACCAGCTTTGGATTGTCATGAGATTTCAATTGAGAACACGTGGTTTATGGATCTTCCTGGGATGTTTTTTAGTGCATACAAACACTATATTGGTTTCTGCAGACTCCACAGTTTGTTAGGCTGCAGTTTGATTTTAGTGATAAACTGCCTGATGAAATGAATCACAGCTGTTCATTACAGGTAGAAGCTACTTCTCATTTAATGTGTTAGGTGAAGGGCAAAACAGAATTCACTGGAGAAGTGAAGTGAAATATAAAACAATTTAGTATTAGAAAACAAGATCAATAATATTGCTGTTTCAATGATAAAATCATCACGTGATTTATCCTTAGAATTCTTACAAAACATAGTTCATACAATTACTTAAAAAGGAATCATTTAATTTCAACAGCTAACAAAATGAGAGTGTGAAATATCTCTAAGAACTGCTCAGAGCTCCCATAGTTATTATGAGTTATTTTTTACATCAAGACGGAGAAAAAACACATACATTCCCATTAATGGAGCTTAATTTCTTGTCCAAATAGATTGCTGGCCATTTATCTGGCAGCTGGGATGATGCTCAAGAGAAACAGCACAAGGCAGGAGAGTTTATCAACTACCTATAGGCACAGAGTGAAACCTCACTTACTGTTAAACTGGCATAGCTCCTTATCTTTCTGAGGACCTTCATCAGCATGTACCATATGCAGATCAACCTCCATCCTTTTAGTTTCAAATTCCTTTTGAAGGCCATTTAAGTGTTGAGGGTTTTTATTGTCATCCTTAGATTATATTTTTCCATCTGCTGATGTTTAACAGACGGGAAATAAAAGATCCATTAGAAGTTAGAGGGAAGAACTGAAGAACTTTTTTTTTTTTTTTTTTTTTTTTTTTAATCAGACAGACTATATTGTCTCTCAGGTAACTCAGAGCTTGAGAAAATAATTAGATAAATGAAAAATAGTTACTGAATTCAGTTAAATTAGAGATGATGCTGGAGGAGAAAAAAAAAAAAAGCAAATGTAAATTACCTTGTTTTCTGTTAGTATGAACAAAATCATGGCCTAGGTGGTGTCTGGTTTCCACTTGCCTTTAGATGCATGCAATTTTGCATGATATGATGAACTTCAGTTATTTTAACTTTTAGCATCCTAGCAAGAGAGAGAGTGAAGTATAGTCATTGAGATAAGAGAGGACTGAAATGGTCTACAGATTTATGGATGGCACAGAAAGGACATTTAGTGTCAGCTACTCATTGTTTTTTTCCACTACAAGAATTAAATGGTGTAGGATCCACAATGAAACCAACCGGAGGTGAGCCGGGTGAAAACAAGAAATTCATGTTTCAATGTGCTGTTGGGCAAGTACATGGGAGAGACAGCTACTCTATGGGTTACTTAACAGGCAAGCAACAGCTGGATCAAGAACCAAGAGCAGCTGCTGGGGGGGAAATATATTTGCCCTGTTCTCATTCTTCTCTGTGTGTCCATTATGGGCATGGTGAAGACATAAGGTATTTTACTAGATGGGATCTTGATCTCAACAGTATGGCCAGTAGCTACAATAACAGTAATGGCCAAATGAGCAAATGGGTTCACTGTAAGGTCCTAAAAGCACCGGGCTGGTTAGTTTGGTTAGTTAGAGTTCTGAATTTAGTCCCTGGTGTACTTCTGAGCTTTCTGTGTGCTCATGAACAAATCACTAAGCTGATATCATGCCTCAGTTTCCCATTTTTAAATAGAAATAATGCATCTGCATGTCATCAGGAAAAGACATGCAGAAGAACAATACAAAAGAACAAAATTGGAGTACTGCTGCACCTTTATTTATAATAGCATGTTGCAGACCGAATATATTTCTGGGTAGTTTCCACAGGTTGGGTTTGGAGGGGCTGCACACATTTCTCTATTGATTGCATAGAGACCTGAGATTCTCCAGGTCTGATTTTTCTCTCCTGTTCAGTCTACCCTTTCCGTGCTACACCCTTACAAAACAGCACAGCAGTACATTGTTTTGCTACTGTATAAAAAGATAGATTAGAAAAACTATTAGAGAGAGAGCACTTTTGGAAATAGTCTATTCTGTTAGCACAATCATATTTAAATTCTTGACTCCAACATGGATTTTTCAGTGTCTTCAGAGCTAATCAATGTGAATATGATATCACATATCCTGTTGCTGACATCATTTGTTGGACATGACATTTTATAGCTGTCATATGCATCTACTGGTATGATTGGTGATTTATGGTCAAAATCCTGAATCTTGTGTAAAAAAAATCTATGACAGAAAGGAGATGGGCAACTACGAATCCACCAATCTAGCAGCTAATTCAGAGCAGTAGCAGATCTTCATAGAAGACAGCTTTCATGCATATATTCTTGGCAGTCAGTGAAAAAAGAGCTTCCATGTGATCTCAGACCCTATTAATCATTACCTGAGTTGAAAAGGATACAAAGACTGTCAAACTGAAACCTTTTGAAAGGGTGATATTTAATTGTTTATGTCCTTCATGAAAAGTTTAACATGACTTATTAGAATGCCTGTCCATTAACTGCTGTGTTGTTGTTTTTTTCTGTTATTTTTCTAACAAATCAAATATAATCAGATGTTTACCTCAGCCTAATGTACTTATTAAATTTCACCTAACCCAGTCAGTCCATAAACGACCGCACCAGCCATACAAGTCTTACATCAAAATTGTATGGAATAGCATTTGCTTGTAGCTGTGTAGCCAGTTTTTATTTCAACTAATTTTTCCATCACTCTATTTGAGAATGAAATTTTGTTTGTACTGAATAGAGAAGCACTCCCTCTTTGTTAAAGGAATCTCTAACTGGAGACAAAGCAGAGGCACCAAAAAAGAACAAGCAAGATTAGCACAGTTTGCCTTGAACCCAGGTAGTAGCACATTAAACCAGCAAAACCATTGACACTGTATGTGCAATTTGTAATGTTGAAATACTGCTAATAGCAGTTTGTAGTACTAATAAGCTTAAATGTATAAATAATAGCCCTATCCACAAATAGGCAGATGGAGGCTTATGGTATTGTTGCCAAAAGTGCAGAAGAAAATCTGAAAGTAGTAAAATCTGCAAAATAAGAATGAAAGATGTAGAGCAGACAGGAGATATGTCTGGTAAAATCAAAGAAGTCTGCAAAACAAGTGGGAAAGATTTCTGATGAGACCAGAAAATTCCTGCAGAATAGGATGACAGAAGAAATAAGATGTCAAGAGCAGATGAGATCACCTCATGGGGGAGGTTCAGACCAGCAAAAAGCATGAGTGAGGAATGGAAGGGAAGAACAAACACAGCCCACTCATTTCCTGGCTTCCCTATTTCATGAGTTCCCAAACCTGATAGCCTTGATCTAAGTAACTAGGGACCATCACAGACCATACACATTTGTGCTAGCTAGAAAGGTGTGAGTTTTGTGTTACTGTGTACACACTGCTAATTTAGGATAGATTTTTTAAGGAGCAATTGTTTTGTGTATATAGCAATAACAGTTGATAGTGACTGTCAATGTGTACCATTGAATATCAATTCATTAGAGTTGTTTTGAAGTTTGAAACTAGTGTGATGTGTCAGTCTTTTATGCTTGTCCATCAGAACCATTTCTAATTTCCTAACAATATGTGGGTCTATGAATTCAGTTGCAACAAAGTACTGATTTTTTTAATCAAGTGAAAGCAATGAAGCAATTTAAGAAATAACAACTATTGAGTCCACCAGTGCTGGCTATGCAGCGACTCACGTTTTGAGTGGTTTCCCCATCTCTTATTCTCTGTCTTGGACTCTCTTCTTTTATGTCTTATATGCAAAATAGCTCAAAGAGACTACTCATCTTACACTGAAGCAATAAAGATTGCCTAAAGCCAAACAACTCCAAATCCAATTTGTCTTTTATACTTTTTGAACGAGATCGAATGTATATCTCAGAGGACTGATCACAGGGTATAAATGCTTTTGACAATTAAAAGGAAGCATAAACAATTGAATAAAACAAAATAAAACCCAGGAACAATCTATTTTGTGAATGGAATCTCCACAACATTACTTCCTCTGTAACTGAAATATGAGACATTTAATCTTGAATATATATATTCTGATATTATAAATAAAACTGTTTTGTATAAAATTCTTTAGGATAGGTTTCAAGCTTGTGAAAGACTTGCCTGCCTCAGTGGGTCATGAGGAAAATATTATCTAACCCATTCCAAATATAATAGAAAATCATGATTTACAGGCTGAAGCCCCTAAACTACCTAATGATGGAAAATATTGTTTTCCACCATCATGCTAATTAACGTGTCACTAGGGTTAGGAAATGTCCTTTGTACTATGATGAGAGAAGAAGCAGGTAAATTGAATTTCCTTTCTGATGATGCTTTGCAAAATATAATTGACCACTTGTTATTCCTAAGTGTCACATAATAATAGAACAACAAAAGCCTAGTCTATAATGAACATACTCTTCTCAGAGAGAGATTTAATAAAAAAAAAAAAAAAAAAAAGATAAGAAAAGTTTGAAAAACAGACTTATGGGTGAAAACAAGCTCTCCTCAGAAAAAGATTGCAATGAACATCTAGATTTACGATGCATATAAACACTAACGTATGTGAGTGTGTGCTTTATTCCATCCTGTTTTTTAAACATGCCATAGCTCCCTCCATGTTCTAAATTTGTAGCACTGTAACATCTTAGAAGAAAATATTATTGTAGTCTGCATTCTCAGCTGAAAGAAAACACCATCATTTTGAAGTGATCCTCAGAAGTGTTGTTACTATGACTGAAGCATTGCTGTTTTAAAATGTATATGAATCTGAAAAGTATTTGAGAGAATTTTATTTATTTATTTGTGTTGTGAATGATTGTCAAAATAATGGGATGAAAGAAATAAAAGGAAAATATACAAATAAAGGTTATTAATGAGTAGTAGTGTTCATGTTTCTAATTCTAAAATGTTGAAGGACCTCAAAATGATCCTGGTATTTTCTATGCCAAATATTCCCTGATACCAGTAGCAGGGAATGAAATCAATTCATTGCATAGCTTCCCTTTCTGAAGTGACCTGACATTTTATGTCTAAAATAACTGAGTTCAGTGAGTCTGCATCACAGAAGAGAGTATTTAAAATCTCCTATTCTCAACTGTAAAACAATGTTAACACCATATAATGCACTGAGTTGAGTAAGTGAGATAGACAGCTATTTACCTTCCTCGATTATTTTTCAAGATTTCCTTGCTTTCTTTTTTATATTTTTGTTTCTCACATGTACCATCTATGTTAGCTCTTTAACAAAGATCTATTAGTTTTTACCTGTAGGACAGGAATGCATCCCATTGCCATCTCTATGATGCAACGATTGTTTTCACATCCTGTGTTTGTACTCTGTGTGTGTACAGAGTGCTAGAACAATAGGATTATGTTGCTCTGAAATCCAAAGAAACATACTAAGTTCTACAATTTATATATGATTAAACTGTAATGCTATGCAATGACAAACAGAAAAAATAAAAATTTACATTGCTCGACCATTAAACTGTACCTCTAATGAGAGCCAAAACAGAATTGATCATTAACAACAAAAACAAAAAAATCCTCAGAGTTTTCAACAGTGAAAAGCCTGGAAGTACCAACAGTGCCAGATTATCTAGTTCTCAAGGAGATTTATATTAGTACTGGGAGGCATAAAACATGGAAATTATTGGAAAGGACACATTTTCCTGATGTTCTCAAGGAGCTCCATTATGCTAAAAATAATTCATTTTTAGCACTCATCATCAGGAGATGCTGTTCATAAGAAGAGAATATTCATTATTTCTATTAAACTGCAGCAAATGTACATATCCCAGCACTTCTAGAGTCCCCAAAGAAATTTCTAGCATCATATCTAATTTGGCCAGCAACACAATTTCAGCAAACAAGGTTAATAAGACATTATAAAAATGCTGATGAGTTTCAAGGGAATCCCAGCTTGGCAATCATCACAAAAACTAATACTATTCAAAATGATATGGTGCCAAGTTAAAGTCCTTTCTCCCTTTCTACTGCAGTTTTCCAGTATATAAGATCTTTTTCAGGGATTTTTAGCCCCTATGTCTAGATCAACATTAACCCTAATAATAAAAGCAAACATTTTGAATGACATTTATGTTCTCTTATTAAATGTTCTTTTTGTGGAATTGCTTCAATGGTTATCATTGTCTGCAAACTCATATACTTGTAAGGCCAGGAGTTCATTTTGTATTAAAACAGCACAAAGTATAAATCCAAACTACTTCTTTTGGTCTTCTAGGTTTTCCACTTTGCTGTTAAGATTTTCAATCAATATTTAGGATTTTATTAGGTTTCTGTCCTTCAAGGCAGGACATTTAAGATGCTGTCTGTCTGCAGCGACTTCTTGCCTGTGACGTTTGCTTCTACTGTGCCCATAATTGACAGTAAATTAATTGAAGATGGATAGACAGGCAGACAGCACTAGTTTCAAGCCTATCCAAAAAAAGGAACATTATTGAATGAAAACAATGTTCCAAAAACTTTTTTTACATAAAGCTGCTATGGGACTTCAGCAAGTTGCGCTTTTCTATTAGTGAAAAGAAAAGATTTGAAAACATGAAGAGTCCTTTGCTGCACAGTGCACTGCCACAGTTACTGTTATCATTATTTATATTCTAAATAGTTGTGAGTAGAATTTGTAAGTAGAAACTTTTGCCAAGAAAGGCCAGGTCATGTTAAGCACTGAACAAGCATATCTAAGGATGCCTATTATCCAAATGGAAAAATAAATGGAGGAAACAAACAGATGGTTTGCAGATAAGAACAGATTAGTTGATCAAGAGACTAGAATATATGCAAATTCTAGAGAATCAGGAGTAGTAGTTACAAATTGCCACCTGCTTGATCTTGCAATTATTTTTATAGATTGGAAGACAGGTACATTTTGAAAATGTATTTTTGAAGACAGTGAATAAAAAGTGTCAGGTGACATAGTTTGACTATAAAATGCATTTTTGGGTAACAAAGACTGTTTGTGAATTTATGTTGAATTAGTCAGATTATTTCAATTAAGACAACCTGGAGAAAAAATGCAAGAAAGTTAAAATGTATTTGCATACTGCAGCTATGTTGGTATATTGGTTAGCCTTATTATTTGCATTTTATTATATTTTGTTCTTAGTTTTATTATTTAGTGAAATAAAATTAGATTTAAACATAGCTATTTTTTTATTATTATTTTTTACCTTTAAATAAAAGGCTTCATGAAAGTTAAACAGAACCTTTTGACATAGTCAAATTAATTTTACATGATCAAGAGTGAATTTCTTCCAGTTTTTTGTTTGGGTAAGAAAACTGAAATATTGTTTCAGTTTCACCCTAAAATAATTGGTTCACCAATGAACCAAAACCAAAACTTTATGTATTTGTTTATTTATTTATTACTACTTGCTCTGTGAATCTGGTATCCTAGCTATTGTCAGACACCTGTATCATTAAATAATTTCCTGCTCAGTCTCTTGTGGTTTGTTCAGCTAGCCCAAAGCAGAAAAACTCAGACACATGAATGGCATATCTCTAATCCATATCAAATTTAAGAGAAAATATAGGACAAAATTCAATATCAAATTGAATTAATTTCTTACTCTTCTAAAGTACTGCTGTATAGGATCACTCAGAGTTAGCAAGAGAATGAGTTCTCTCTCAGGGTAATCAAGTTTTTGCATGATCCTTTCCTGTCCTTCTGCTTTTTTCATCTCTGTTTTGACTGTTTTTTTTTGTTTTGTTTTGTTTTGAGGTTTGTCTCTCAAACTGTTTCCTGATACCACATGAATATACCACAGTCTATATCCCAGTACAAACCAAATGCAAATAAATCTTCTTGTCAAGAAAAGATGGATTCATAAAAATGTAATACCTACCCTGAAAAATGCCCCAAACTACCTTCCATCCCTCAAAGCTGAATTTATGTGTGATAAGCGACTGTAGATATTCCTGGACTAGAAAAGACAGTTAGAAAATTATTGTTGTTGTTTTTCTTGATGTGACATCACAGGGGTTAATTTTCTTGTGATCACTGAGTGATTTTCAAACACTATCTCTTTTTAATATATGCTATCCCCTGAACAAATCCCCCAAAAAAACCAACCAACCAAAAAAAAAAACCAACTGATTTCTCAGTGTATGTCTGAAAGTAGTTAAGGCAATAATTTAGACACCAAGAGATTCAATTGGATGAGGAACAAGAAATTATGTGATATCTTAAAGAATCCAATCATTTTTCTTAGCTTTCTTACTACCCATTTTTACTACCCAGGAATGATTTCCCATTGACCTGTAAAGCCCTTGTGCTCTTGATTCCTTAACTCCTGGCAGAATCTACTACAAAATAAATTCCATGAAACAGCTTTGACAAATTCAATATGACTATTACAGCAACTTTCCACTTAGCTCACTAACAGCATCTTCTTGTATTTGATTTTGCTTTGATTTTTTTTTTTCATTTGTACTCATCATTCGTTAAACATATTTGTGACTGTAGCAGCAATGGTACAGAAAGATGCAAAGATTTTGGGAGTCCTTGTGGTATATGCAGGAGTGTTTTCACCAGGACTAACTGAGCAACCATTCTAGGCCTCTCTCAAAGGATGTGTGTTTCATAATGTGACACTGAGGATGTGGACTGTGTGAACTCTAGCATTATCACATTTGAACACATAAGGCTTGATGATTTTCAAATTTACCAGAACTGGCGAGTCTAAACTCCTGGCGATTTTCTGTGCAGCACAAAATGATCAACTGGCTACTACTGTGGAAGTCAGATCATAGAATCGCAGAATGGTTTGGGTTGGAAGGAACCTTAAAGATTATCTAGCTCCAACCCCCTTGCCATGGACAGAGATGCCATCCACTAGACCATGTTGCTCAAAGCCCCATCCAGCCTGGCCTTGAACACTTCCAAGGATGATGGGGCATCCACAGCTTCTCTGGGCAACCTGTTCCAATGCCACCACCACCCTCATAGAGAATAATTTCTTCCTTATATCTAACATAAATCTACCTTTTTTTTTTTTTTTTTTTTTTTTTACTTTAAAACTATTACTCCTTGTCCTATCATTACACTCCCTGACAGAGTCCCTCTCCTGCTTTCTTGTAGTCCCCTTTTGGGTACTGGGAGACTTCAATGAAGTAGCCTTCCCTTCTCCAACTCCCTCAACCTGTCTTCATAGAAGAGGTTCTCCAGCCCCTTGATCATCTTTGTGGCCCTCCTCTGGACTTGTTCTAATACTTCCGTGTCCTTCTTGTGCTGGGGGCCTCAGAGCTGAATGCAGTACTCCAAGCACTCTCTCATGAGAGCAGAGTAGAGGGGGGGAAGGGAGAATCACCTCCCTCGCCCTGCTGGACACACTTCTTTTGAGGCAGCCCAGGATACGGTTGGTTTTCCAGGCTGCAAACACACATTGCTGGCTCATGTTGAGCTTCTCATCCACCAACATCCCCCAGGTCCTTCTCCTCAGGGCTGCTCTCAGTCCATTCTCCACCCAGCCTACATTTGTGCTTGGGATTGTCCTGGCCCAGATGCAAGATTTCAGCCATACATTTCTGAATAGTTATGGGGAAAAGTCTGTGGTCAAGGAGAAGCTCCACAAAACTTTTATATTTTAGCTAAGGCAGAGAGGTAACTTTTAGAGATGTTGCTAGTTAAACTCTTGATTACTGATGAGTTCAGCATGAGTCTGTAAGTGTGGTCACCTTGATAACATACACTTCAGCTGTGATCAGCACTGTTACTGATATGGCTTACTATTCTCTTCTCAGTTTCCATCCAAAATTCTCGTTGTCTTTTTCAAACAGAAAACAAAGCCTTTTTGCTTAGATAAAGCAGCCCACGTTTTTGACACAGAATGCAGTCTGCATTGATATGTGTTCATATAAAATATACTTTATGTTTGCTGCTTCAAGTCCAAGACAAAACAGCACATTTACTGAAGAATTAGGCCTGGGCCCTTCATTTTAGCCCTGGGTTCAGACACTTCAGGTGATTGTACATTGTTTTTCAGGTTGATTGCTGCTATATTCTTGCTCCTATTTTCAAGAGCATCGCTTGGAAGACCAGTATGCAGAAATAAACGCTTGAGGACCAGGAACAAATCCATCTTCCCTTTTCCTAAATGCAATAGAATTACTGTCATTTAGAGATCGGAAGGTGATGAAAAAAATATATTAAAATAGTGGCTTGCTGAAAAGATATGTCTTTCACAGGAGTAAACAGCGTGTGACATTCATGATGATCTAATATAATAAAATTACATATCTAAGATAAAATGATAATTCAAACAGAAACATCATCAGTGGCTGAACATTTCTAATTCAAGGTAAAAAGCAATTGTAGGCTAAACTCATTTTTCAATAGCACTGCTTTAAATCTGGAGGAATACCAGTGATACATGGAGTTGTTTTCTCTTTCTCAATTTTACCCAAACACAACTGAGGTCAAAGTTTGAACTTACATTTTCAGCAATAGGTCCATAAAGACATCAATCACTACAAGTTCTTTTTATATATATATATATAAATTAATCTTGGTAGGCTAAACAGTTAATAAAATATTTATGTTCTCCAACATATTAAAGATTTATGTTCTGCTAAAAGTAGACATCTATATACGTATTATGGTGTCTATTTGATAACTTCTAGTCAGTGCTGAGAAAAGTCCCAGTATGATGGATGCATCTTAAGATGTACAAGTGGAAAACAAAGTAAAGATGAATGATTAATTATTCCATGATTTCTGTATTTAAAAAGTATCACTCAGTGCAGGAGGAGACTTCCAATAATATAAAGCACAAAGATACACAACTTTGTTGAGGTCATACTCTTGGGTATACAGAGATTTGAGAATCATGCGTGCTTCTAAGGTAGCAAGATTAGAACTGAATGAAAGTTTTTTTTTTTTTTCTTTTTAATGTTATTCTTAACATGCAGTATTTTCACTTTATACTGTACTTCAGACACCTATGCACCTCACTGGTCTGTGTGATCCCAGGAGATCAGGCATCAGGTGAGGTACACGATTTTCTTTTAGACAGAAAAGAAAGTAGTATGAGCTGTCAGAACACTGATGAATGTGCATAGCTATACACAGTCATTCTTTTCCCTATTCTTTTATTGATCATGAAATAACAAGATTTTAATTACTACAGCCAGAAGTTGCATACAAAAAGTGATCTTTTCATAGTTCATAGCTTTTAACAAGCACATTTTTCAGTTTCTGTGTCTTGGATGATGGCATCATAAAGGCATTTGCTCTTGCATTTTATGTATTTATCACTTGTTGTTGTTGTTTTAGCATTCCACAGATATATTTTCCAGAATTTTAGAAGATCATTTTTGTTCGTTTCTTCCACCAGAAAAATCAAAGAATATGATATATAAGGACAACACAGATTAACAAAATAAAAGGCTGTAAGATTGAAGTCTCAAATTTTATTTTCATTTTATTTTAAATGACATTTAGTAGCTTATTTCTCAGAAATTAAATGTTTCATATGCAGTTCAATCCCTTTGAACTGAAGAAGTTGTTTAGACATGCCTAGAAAATAGCCACAGGAAAAGCGACTGGTAAAAGAATTATATTCAGCAATTCACAGCAAGATCAGTATCGATGATAACAAGTTAGAATTACAAGTTTTGCTAATTATCAGAATTACTTAACTCAGATTATGAATAAAAATGAAATTGTAACAGGAAAAAAAATGTTACAAAGACAAGGGGAGAAACTGAGCTGTAAGCATCCAGTGTCTAAAGCCATGATTCACCCCTGCTTCCATTTGCTTTTCCATTTTCCTTCATTTCAGATTGAAATTCCCTAAGGAAATGGCACAATTCAAGCTAAGATAAGTCCCAGACACTTTTCATTTTACAGAAATGGAACAAACTGCCTTCTTGCAGAAAATTAGTTTATCGTGTAAATAACGAGCACCAAACTGGGAAATAATATAGGGAGAGACTAGGAGCAGAAATAGTTGTGAAATGAAGAGAACAGATATAAGTGGAAAAAAAGATAAATAAAAAAAAAAAAAAAAAAAGGATAACCAGGAAAAATCCAAATAATATTGCCTGGAGAACTAGAGATGCTCAGAGGGGAAGGAATTTTATATCCTACAAATGGGACTAAATACAGCTATTTTGCCATGGGTATATGGTTTGCCACAAGAGGAATCATAAAATGATCCTGCCTGTTACAATATTTAAAGTGTCATGTAATCAAGATGACTGTGAAGCAGCAGAGGCAGGTAACTGCGCAGGCTGAATGAAATGCAAAGCAGCAAGGCACAGAACATCCAGGGAAGGACTGAAAGTATTGGTATAATCAGCCTGAAACTAGAATAATCTCTTCCAGAGGGCAGTTATGTCATTTCCAAAGTGAATGAATTAAAATACAATTAGGTACTATGTAAGTAGAGAAAGATTTTTTATGGGTGGATGTGAGGTATTTCACTATGGAAAAACAGCTCTTATAGAGATAATGGCAGTGTATGGCCCTCTATTACTCTTGCCATTATCTTCTGTTACCCTGCTCCTGGTGAAACAGTCTTACCACCACTTTTCATTTTCATAGAACCTCAGCTCCTGCTTGACAAAATTACCTCCATTTTCACTTCAGGGCAGGAACATCAAAACATACAAAATTATTTGGGGGAATTAAGATTTATTTAGCAAATGTGTCATCTTCACAAAGATTCCAGTACTGAAATTCTAAAGTTTCCAAGTTTCCAAATTTTGCAAAAGTTCCCACCTTTACTTAATGGATATAAGCAAGTAAACTGGAGAATAATACTTTTGGGAACAATGAATAAACCATTTGTCACTGCAAAAATACTAAAAGACAACTGTCTCAGATAATTGTTTGCTAAAAAAATTGGTACCCAAAGTACCTAAAGTAATTATATGATTAGTCTACAGCAATCCCCTAAAAATGTTATTATCCCCCTTTCCATATTGATTTTATTGTTCCACATACATTCACAGTGTATGAAGAGATAAGAGCAATAAATACTAAGTTCTTGCTTGTGTATCCTTGAACAGACAGCAATAAATAATCAGTATTATCTATACTGTTTGGTTTACCTTGAAATTCAGAATTTCATCCTTATTTATTAAAAATTCAAAGAAATTAACGTCTTCTAAACTCAATTTTTAATTAAATAGGTCACATTTATCAGTTTTACCTGAGCACTGTACAACATTAATGCAGTCATCCAAAACATTTAGACAATGAAATGACATTCAATTTCAAATACATATTTTAAACTTCTAGATTTGAATTACATTTTAAGATTCTTTTCTAGATTTTAAACACTTGTGGTGCACATATTATCAACATATTACACAAGCAGAGTGCTGCAGCGTAAAAATGTTCAAAACAAACTGGTTAGCTAAGGCAGTTTAGGTGGATGGGAAAAACATACACATTATTCCCATAATCATCAGGTCTACGTATTTCACATGAATTCATTGCTGAAAGATCAGAAAATTACTTCCAAAGCTTAAATTTAGTACTTCTCCCCCTCCTCCCCCCTCCCAGCTTTTAGGGAGAAGAGGTAACTGTGGGAATTCTTCCTGAAGCAAAATCAGATTGATGAAATCGTTACCTAGCTTTCCCATGAATATGTTGGCGTAAATAGTGAAGGTACCTAGAATTCCTATGAATAACTTAGTTTTAAACATGTTAAACAAAAGATAAGAACAACAACAACAACAACAACAACAAAACCCTCCCAAGATTTTAAACGTAGTGAATTTATAGTAACGGATCATGTTTATGTGCTACCATAACCAGAAATCTTCACATTTATACAGGAGATGGAAGGAAAGAAATTAGCAATGTTTTCGAAGTTTTTAAGGAATGAAAACCAGGTGGCCTTGCTGAGAAAAATCCCAGCTGTGTTGCATCACCAATTCTGGGCTGGGAAATTTTGAGCATTCTCTTTCATACTATATTGATTTTTTTTTTTTTGATAAACATCATTCCAGCTTAGAGAGACTCACTTCTTTGAAAAAGAAAAAAAAATGCAAGCACAAAGCTCATGTCACAAAGCGTATCTTTTCCATATAAAAGGAAATCTGAATTAGCAGGTTTTTTTCATTGTTACTATGCTTGCCAAAAGCAAAGTAATAATTATTATTAATAATAATAATAATAACAAAATTTTTTATTTCATTTTTGAGATGATCACACTTGCTTAGTCATGCTTTTCTTCATATTGAGTCAGCAAGCAATCAGAATTTTGAAGGGAAGGTCCACAATAAATGGTCTTAGGTCTCTCCTATTTTCAGGAGATCTATCATACTACACAGCTTTGTCTAGATGCTTTTTAGATGCCTACAGCTCCTAGACATGCTTTGGTTTGTCCTAAATTCCCTACACACAAAATGCACACTTAAAAACAATCTCACCAGTACAGCTTTGAAAACCTCTCTTGCTTTTGCTCCATGTAAGTTGGAGTTTATATGCTTCTCCAATCAATTCCCTTCCAAAGTTGTAGGTATATCCTCTTCTCATGACCAATATTAAATTCAAGATAAAAGAGATTGAGATGTAACTGCTTAGAAGCAGGAGGTTATATTATTTTGTTGGATGTCTTATGATTGGATTAAAAAAATTTGATGAACAAGGATGTTAAAATTTCTCCCTTTCATGAATCTTTAGATATTACAGTGCTTTCTAGTCTGAGGGCCAGGCATGTAAAAGTTAAGAGCTTTGATTTAAGTGCTTTTGTTGCTCTAGATCTTAGGGAGATGCATGACCTGAGAGATTGGAACACAGTTTTTCTGAATTACAAGTTAATGCTATAACCCTCTCCACCATCTTTCTTATTTTCACTTCTTTATTACTGAAAAAAATATTTTTGAACATACCTGCATACCCACTAAACTTTGTGCAAGTCTAATGCTGGGTAGCTGTTTCTCTTACTTAGATCAGTAATAATACAGGTACTTAAGACTAGATTGATAAGGATTTTTAAAGGCCATTGCTTCAAAGTATCTAAAACCTTTAAAAAACTTGCCTTCAGAACCTTTCTGAATTGGGCTCTTGGTGACTGAGAAATAATGCAATAGAATTTTACTGGATACCTTAAAAGTATAATTTTATCTACCTTCTATCATCTTTGCATTTATATCTGCATCAAAGACAATTAGCTCTTGATTATGGCTTGGTTAGTGATCCTGATCAGAGTGAGATCTTTCTAATATATGATAATCTTTTCAATTGCTTCTGAGTCTAACAACTCATTGCAATATATTGTTATGAATCCTTATTAAAAATATGGTTTAAAGTGTTAATAAATGAAATGCATCAGTTATAAAACAGTTGTTTAAGTCTGTGCAAGTAACATTCCCACTCTACATGTATGATGTAAGCATATATATACATGCCTACACACAGGACACTTAAGTGCACAGGACACATAAGTGCATAATATGCACTTATGCAACACAAATATTAATGTATTCAAATATAGGTGCAAACTCAACCATATTATACTAACTGCAATAGAAAACAAAAACTAATTTTAATACTAAAAATAAGATCTCTATTCTGCTTTTTTTACCATTCTTCCTAAGACATACAGATTAAAAGACACCTAGGAATATTGCTCTTAAGTGTCAGTCTTAATTTTTTCTGGCCTTTTCTTGATGTCTTGATATGTTTATCAGCTCTATTAATAAGCATTCATGACTTTTTAGATCAGGAACTGCAGCTTACCAGAGGTGTTACCTACCTACTTACAAAGCATTTCTTCATTACATTTCTTCACTAGTGTTTTGAATTGATAGAATAATGGAGCTATTGGGAAAGAATTTAATTTGATATCTATTGTTACTGTTTATTCTAGAGTGCTTAGAGTCCTCATTTAAAATAATAATTGCAGTGATTCATAATAGTTTTACTTCAGAAAAAAAAAAAAGAGGGATTTTTCCCTCAGGTGTCTTATGACATTTTTTATTAGAAATTTTAATCTAAGATACAATGTGCAAAGATTTTCTCATAAAAGAATAAGTCTCAAGTCTGCAACATCAGGCATGTAAGCAACAATTCAAAATGGAAGGAATCAAATGCAAGAGCAAAAAAGGCCTGGACCACAGAAAGTACAATTAGAAGAAAACATTTTTATTTGTTTGTTTAGTGTTGGTTTCTAGTTTTGTTTAGTTTTCTTTTTAAAGAGAATGAAGGGAAAAGAATATTTACTAATTTACCACTTACCCACAGTACATTTGAACCATACATAATGCCCTCCTGTCACTGCACCGTTATACACCACCTGAGGTCAAATCATGGCATCTTACTTCTAATTTTGGCAAAATAAAACTGGCTGGAGCTATAGATCCTCTTACCTAAAAAAAAAAAAAAAAAAAAAAAAAAGGACCACAGCCTCATCCAGTCAAGAGACAAATAAATAAATAAATCTATGAATGGTGTATACACTGGATGCACTTCAACAACTTTCTTCTAGGACCCATTATCTAACTGCTCGCACAAGGTGTTCATATATAATGTTTCCCCTTTCCACCTCTGGAGGAAAGGTATGTGTGAACTAAGTATAGAGGCACAGAGGCATCCCAGCATCCTGCCCCAAAGTTCTCTACTTGGTGCACGCAGAGAACTTTTGATATTTTTTCATGGGTTACACAAGTAGCTTTATATTACAAAGAATGACAGGAAATTTGTAAATTAATACTAAAAAGTTGAGGAAACTTTCTAAACAGAAAAAAAAAAAAAAGCTATTAGCTTCTCAGGGCCATTATTTTTAGCATTTTAGCACTGTTTCACTGTCTCATTTATGGATACCATACATGACATTGCAGAATACCATATCTTGAATAGTAATATAAATTATCCCATTTCTTTTTACTGTTCTGCAAATGGATTCTAAAACTCTGCTTATAGCTTTTCATTAATTACAAGGAAAACGTGACTCTGATCACATTCCAGCAGATCAGCAGATGCATAGTTTTTCTGCTTTAATCACATGAAACCCCTCCTTTTTTTCTAAGCTGGATATGGCTTTAAAGGGAGGACTAGTTCAGATTTTCCAGATTTAAAAAAAAAATAGAGAGAGAGAGAGAGAGAAAAAGAAAGAAAAAAAAAGAAAGAAAAAAGAAGAAAGAAAAAAAAAAGAAAATAAAAAGAAAGCAAAAGCAAAAGAAAAAGAAAAAGGAGAGGGAGAGGGAGAGGGAGAGGGAGAGAAACCACTGCAAGACATTAAGGAGCCTTCTAATAAGGGACATTTCGGGCACTTTATATTTTTTAGCAGGAAAATTAATATTACCAAACTGAAAATAAGAATGACCCAGAAGTATTTCCTTAATATAACAGAGATCTATCTTCCCTCCTTGAAGAGAGAGCTCTTCATCTAATATTTCAGTTTTGTACAAAATATCATGATCATAATCAAAGTGGATGGTAAATTACTGCTTGAGGACTTGCCAGGAAATCTCTGCTAGTGCATTCCATGCTGGCCCCAGATTCACAGATTCTTGCATGACCCTTTGGGCAGACTTGGAAATGAGTGTCAGGGTCCAAAGGCTTTGTTTATTGATTCCTTACAAATACTCATCAATTACAATATTAATGCTATCCTGAGACTATTTAATCAGCTTACAATATTCCTTCAGTCTGTGCAACCATTACAGAAATTTCTGACAGTATCTCTCTATTGACAGGCGAGAAGAATTCAGAGGATGCAAAAAATCCCTCCTTTTTATAGATATGGGGCTTACTTGGGTCTCCTCCTGACATGGCGTCAGGATGTAGCTAAGCTATGCTCCAACATCTAGAAACCACGGGCAATTTCTTGGTCTTGACCTGTAACTTTATATTATTTAAAACTAACTCCAGATTGTGGAAGAAAATAGTTCCCAACCTGAAACCACACCTAAAGCATTCTTTCTCCGATTTCTAGAGTAGCATCTTTTTCTGGCAAGATTACATTACACATGATGACAGTTGGAGTCAAGGTATGAGAAAACATGACTGAAGGTCAAAACAGTTTGGTCAGAATAAATCTAGCAAGCATGTTTGCTCTAAATTTTTCTTGTGTGACTTCTAAGAAATGTTCAGAAAATAGTTGAAAATGAAAAGGTGATTAAAAAAGAAACTTTACTTTCATTTTAAACAGGGATTACAATTGAAGTGTTTTAACATTCCTCTAATAACAGGACGCTCTTGTCAACTTTACCACATGGTAGCATTAGAAACCTAAGTATTCTATATTTATAATAGGAATTAAACTCTATCTCTTTGACATATGTTTATACAATGTTCTCAATGTCACCTGCTGAACTTAAAACACAAATTGGATACAGATGCTTCTTCTGTGCTGTCAGCAGGTGCTAAGAATAAATATTCCCCAACTAGGCAAAATGAAGAAGGATCTTTTAGCTTTCCATGGTTTTCCTTTGACATTTATTTATGGTCTGGCTTAGTGCTCACAACTTCCTTCCAACTTCTCCCTCCATAACTGTGCCACGGATGTCCAATGACTTTCCTTCTGAGCTCTGTTCCTTTTTGCATGCATAGTGATGAGCCATTCCTTCAAACCAAATGGAGTTGTATCAAGTTGAAACTCCAGTAATTATGATTAGAATAAGCTCCTGAATTGGTAACTCTTACAGAATTTTTACCGCCCCCAACACAGTCTGTTTTTTGAGAAATATAAGAGACCTGCCAATCACATGACTTTTTTTTTTTTTTCTCTCAGTACAGAGCAATCAGCTACATAGCTTCACTGAGGACTCCTGGATTTGCTAATGCCAAATGTACCTTGGCAAACAACAGATGTATGGACAGCAAAACTTGTACTGAGTGCCTTGGTGACTTACTTGGCACAGTATAAAGCATGTAGTACAAATATTGCTGTTAAGTCAACATGTGGCCTGTTTTTGAAGAGGTCACTGAAGGATGAATTCAGATGTTGTATTCAGAAAAAGTAATATTTATCCAACTGCTTCTGAATCTACAGAACCCTGTCTTTCTTTCTCCAAAATAACAAAATGACATGAATATATACGCACACACACACACACATAGAAGGGAGGAACACAGCTGCATCCAGCGGCAACAGAAACAGGAAAAAGGTATTCATTTGAAAGTACCAGCAGGTTGAGGGATGAGTTTAGAGACTCCTTCGTTTTCACAGAGCTAAATGTATCCCAGCTAATCTCATTTACATCAAGATGTAAGAAGCTTTTCCAACTTTCAGCTTCTCCATATATCTTTTTAGAGAGTGATAAAAAAATTTTGGTTAAAAGTCACACATCATAGCTGTGCCTTATTCAAATAGTACTGGAAAAGCGAGGATGTAAAACTGGTCCTTTTTATTTAACAAATTGAGCTGTTTCTTTTATACTTTCTTTTATTTGTATTTAAATGTGTCAGTTTTCATACCAATATTATGAAATATATATATATTCTGGAAAGTAAGCAGTGCTTTCAGAAGGAAGTTATGAGCACCTTTTTCAAGGTATCTTTTATTATGTACAAGCTTTAAAGGAGGTCATAGTAAAACCCATTACCAATGCTGTATTTGAAATAACATTGTGTTTACTTTTCATTGGCTATGTACACCTTTGCAATAGACCACCTGATTCAATAAGAGTACTTTTAAATTAATTCACAAAAGGACTATAATAGGTAAATTGCTTTGACAAAGGAAACTGAACTTCCATGTAAGCAGTTCTCTGCCTTCAATCTGCTAAGGCAGAGAAAGAACTTGTGGCCAACACAAGTTGCGGGACACATTGCAAATGAACATCTCTTTCAGATTAAACCTATACATGGACATCTCATACACTTGTCAGTTGTAGTTAGAGATGGGTAAAGCATTGCTGTGTACAGATAAACTAAAACAAGATAGAGGTAATAGAGAAAATTGAAACAATTCATAGAGCCTGCTTCTTCTATATGTTCACCAGAACCTGATCTTTCCTCAAGTAAATGAGTCACAGTAAATTAAATGGAGCAAATAATTCAGTACTTCTGCTTGCTGTTGGATACTCAAATCATTAAATTTTAATCCAATTTAATTTTATATAGGACAAAAATTCTTGACTTTTACTAGTAGGCTTGGCTGGATCACAGTGATCCATAGAATTACACCCTCTCAAAAGAATCACTGCAGTGAATCTTGGTTAATGTGAGCTGAAATAAGAACACATCTTTACACTGACAGTATAAACATACTATTTTCTAGCTGTTTAGGCTTGACATTCAGACTATTCCTGGACAGCTATTTTGGTTGAACCTAGATTATTAATTTGCACTCAAAAGAAACAATTTAGAGATTTGTAATGAAAATATTAAGGTTGATATGAAATATGAGTGGAAATACATGTGTGAAAGCACCTGACAAACAGTAAAGTAAGAGTTTTAAATAATAATTAAAATTAACTACCAAATACAAATTTGACATCAATAAAACTGGTAAACATTGTGAATATGTTACTTGTATCAAGACCAAAATGCCTGAAATCCAACAAAGCCACTTTACAGAAAACTCATCAGCAGAAAACCCAGCACATTCTATGCGCCTCTTGTATTCCCATCATCACAACAGGAAGGTAAACAGTAATTATAAAAATGTCTACAACCATGAAACAAAGATAATGGGCAGCAACCTTGCCTAGTATTTACGAAGGGTGAAGTAAGCAAGATTCTGAGGTAATTGATCAAAGAACTGTTGACTACTAAAGGGTAAGAATGACCTATATAAACAGCAGTTCATCTTTAAAAATTACAAAGAACCCAGGGCACATAGTTATACATAGTGAAGACTCATACCATGCTGGGTCATACTCAAAGTTTAGACTATAGCAAGTACCCATAGCATCATTCCTCCTCCATTTAAGATTAAATTGTCATGACCTGATCGCTTGGAAATATATATATTGGTACTTGTGAGTATGGTTGAACGAGCAAGTGAAATCTAGAAAAGACTATGTATGAGTGGCTGAAAACAGTTTTTTTAAAAATAATTATCACTTTCCCCTCATTTCAGTTCTCACACAATTTTGTAGCATTATCTCCTTCAGTAAGAGTGAATACAGCCTTCGTAGTTTAAGAACATAATAGTTTATCTTCCACTTCAGATTTACGCGAGTAATGTTTTGTGAAATAGATAGGTAGAACCATTAAAGAAACAATCAATTAAGCTCTTTTTCCTACAGTAAAGATCTGTCTTCTAACCTACGTTGGGTTCTGGCAAACTATGAAAGAGAATGCTAGATAGACACACAATTATAGCCACAGGAAACAATCAAGTTCAGGTGAATCACAGTTAATGTCCACGTTATAACTCCTGAAGCGCTACCTCTGAATTTGTTAATTTCTAACCACTGGATGACTGCTTTATGGAGATTCCTAGCTTTTTTCCTTAATGCTCGGCTGGCCCTAGCCCTGCCCCATTACTTTGCCCTGTATACGTAGGGGAGTTTAAAATCTCTCAGCTGGTATTCTGATAAGGTATCTGCACTCTCTTTCAGAACATTTAGTTGTACCTTCAACACAGCATTATGCTCTGCTCTGACAGTTGCATTTCCATAATGGATATTTACCATTCCATGCATTAATACATTTTATAAAACACTTATGCCTCATATGTGCAGGGGCTATTGCCTCTGGGATTGCTTCAAAAATAGTATCCACATGCTAATTCAACACAGCAATCCCTACTGCACCTGTGTTATGTGTCTCATTTTTGGAAGTTAGACCCTGCTGATAGTGTTGACAGTATTATAGTATGTTTTCCAGGAATACAATGAAAAATGTAATTAACTGGACCTTTAGTTGACCCGCTCTTTAGTTTGCTAAGCAGTTGATACTGTCTAGACGTTCTCCTGCCTGTCTTGAGTGATGTATCTTTAAGAGAATTGGAAAAAAAAAAAAAAAAAAGTATTAAGACTATTTTGGATTCTACAGTAACTTGGAGTTCTGAAGTCACTTTCTGCTTGTCATAATACAAACACAATTCTGAAAAATTAATTCCTACACAGAATGGTCATCAAAGCTGGTAGGAACTTTTCTTACTGAGTATGGGTAGAGTTGCAAGCATTAATGATTTTCTTTCTCATTAAATATAGTACACCGAAACGTAATATGTTACCCTCTGACTCATCAACACAAATATTATAAGCATATGTATATATGCGTAAATACACCAAAGCATGCATGTCTGCATGTATATATATGTGTGTACATTTGTGTTCAGGAGACATTTCTTTGTGCCTAGAACTTTTTAAAATTAGGAAACTTGACTGGAACCATAATGAGTATTTAGGAAATTAGATTTAGGCATCTGTTTCTTAAATATCTGTCTATCTCCTGATGTGATTTGTAGATAACATAAGGTTTAGCAAAAGGATAATAATAATGAGGACAGGAAATTAGCAGAATATAATTTGAACTATTTTTGGAGAGCATTTAGTTCATACAACGATGCATTATAAAGATAATTGCAAGAGAAATGTAAAAACAAAGCGAACAGGCCATTCTGATAGAAGAGCAGACTACAGAAAGGAATACCCTGAAGAGGATTAAGGTTTAATAAACTATGTTTATACATGATTAGATTTCAGAGGGACTCCCAGATCTGTTTCTCCATGCCTACAGCCTAAATTGTAAAACTTGTGGTATGCCCTTAGCAAGAGTCCCGAGTGCTACCTAGAAGTAAGTCAGGATTCAAGTCCACGACTAAAGCTATTTTCCACTCAGTTTCTGCACTTAATATATGGTATCAGCCTATCTTGCCTATAGGTAAGAGGGTTCTCCTGTATTTGCTTAAGGAAGAGGGCTTTCAGGCCCTCTTCCCAAACTCTGGTTGCAGGAACTCTTACAAGGACAAGATATTACTTTTTGGAATATCCATGTCTCCTAGCTCCAAAACTTAACCAGAATTATATTGTTTTTGTGACAGTAAGAGTCCTGATCACTGTGAAAAACTGTCTAGAATTTTGCCCATTGAGATACAGTGTATGGGTGTCTCTAATAAAAGCAAGATACCACTTACTAAGACAGAAGCAGAAGCTGGCACTCTTGCAACTCACAAACATTTTCTTTGAAAACAGCAGTTGGACCACTGTGCTTAACCTTTGATGACACATGTGGGCTTGCCATTGATTCTCAAAGACTGGTCTCTCACCAGTCATTCAGTCCATGGTTTATCTGTGTCCTGGTTTCAGGTAGGACAGAGTTAATTTTCCTCCTAGTAGCTGGCAGGGTGCTATGTTTTGGATTAGGATGAGAAGAGCGCTGATAACATGCCGATGTTTTAATTGTTGTAGAGCAGTGCTTACACCAAGCCAAGTACTTTTCAGCTTCTCGCTCTGTCCTGCTAGCGAGCAGGCTGGGGGTGCAGCAGGAGCTGGGAGGGGACAGACCCAGGACAGCTGACCCAAACTGGCCAAAGGGGTATTCCATCCCATCTGACGTCATGCTGAACAATATATAGGGGTGGCTAGCCGGGGTGGGGGGGCCGGCTGCTCGGGGATAGGCTGGGCATCGGTCAACGGGTGGTGAGCAATTGCATTGTGCATCACTTTGTACACATTATTACTATTATTATTATTATTATTATTATTATTATTGTTATTGTTATTATTTTCCCTGTCTTAATAAACTGTCCTTATCTCAACTCACAGGCTTCACTTTCCCGTTTCTCTCCCCCATCCCGGAGAGGGAGGGGGGAGGGTGAGCGAACGGCTGTGTGGTGTTTGGCTGCCAGCCGGACTAAACCACAACAATCTGTGAGTACTGAAACTTAGTAGAAACCAATTCAAAATTTTTACCCATTGCAGTAAATAAAAAATTGCATGAATTCAGTGTTGTCTCTGAATACAGCAGCACTGAAAGCCCTCTGGAAAACTTGTTTTTAGTTTTGCTGTCTCCCTTTTAAACACAATATTGAATATTTGGAGACACTACAGAGAAAAAACACAGATGTGAATGGAGGGTTGCACAGAATTAATTGCAGAGAAGATGTTGAAAGCTAGAGATAGTTAATATATCCTAAACAGATAACGATTATATTGTTTATACAACATCATTAGTGGAAAATACCTTGCACTAGACTAGGTGTTGACATGACCTAAATGATTATGGTTACCCACCTTGTGGGTATGTAGAGATTGCAACAGTGGGTTTGTAGGACACTGTAATACACAAGGACACGGATGCTTTATTTCCTGTATTCCTATACTTTATTACAAAGTACTAAAAATCACCACTAGCAAGTACACCTATGATGAATAAAGCAAGTATATATACATATATATATGAAGCTATTATGAATTACCACCAGAAAAGTGTGTGTACATAAATATATATATATAATGAAAACGAGCAGCAATCAATAACATACTAGCAAGAATATATACAAATACACACACACACACATATATATTACAGATTACTACAGGCTTATCAATAGTAAGGTAGCAAATATGCTTATAATTGATTAATTGATTACTTATATGTTCATGTATACCAACTATTCAAAATGTCAGCAACTATCAAACCAATCCCAGAAGTGGGGCCAAATCAACCCAAGAAATGGGTGAATAAAGACAGATCCCAGAAAAGACCGACCTCACAAGTGGGCCCAATAAAATAATGAAGTCTTCAAAGATGATCTGCATCTCAGACTTCAGTCAGCCAGGTGACCCAACAAAAAGTCCAATTTGCTTAGGAAATCCTGCAGGGGAGAGGCTCCATTCTGGACAGAAAATGTGCCATTCTTATGTCACAGAGACATAAGAGGGCAGAGGACACCACCACTTAGAGCAGCCAATAGATGCTGTCAATTTCTGTTTGTCATCTGAGACAACCAACAGATGAGGATGTTTTCCACTTTTCTCAGACTGTTTTCTTTCAGCTAAACCAACCACTAGCAGTTGCTGATTCCTGCTTTCTCAGGATGTTTACCCCTTTCTCCAGACAATTTTCACCTTTTCAGACAATAGGTTGTTGTTACAGTTCCTTGGTTTTGCCCTTATTGATGGTATCTTTAAGATGTCCCTGGTTCTTAGGTTCAGCTGTACTTCAAAGAGGCCAGCTGTGCATTTTCAAGGACGCTTCTTGTTCACAGGTCTAGGTCCCAGGGTACCAGTTCTCAGGCTTGCAGGCATTTTGTTCTGTTACTGTTTTAGCAGACATTTTAGCAGACACTTTTTGTCAGTATTTTTTTGCATAACAGCCAGGTCACCTTTATGACTGCTCCCATCATTCCACCCCTTGGCATACAACCACTTATGGGTCACTAGGAGTGAGACTACACCATATATGATGCGTCTCTCTTGCCTCATAATGTGTGAGGTGGACGAGACCCATCGCTTTAGGTCCAATGTCATAACTTCTGAGAGGGTTTGTTATCTGAGTATGCAGTACTAGTTTAGATAAAAGTGATACACATAGTGATTTGATACAAAACCCAACACAGAAAAGCACAAATCCCTACAGCTAGAATGAGAGCAAATATCATTAAAATGGGCCATGCCCATGCTCCAAGGTCTGGTAGCAAGGACCATAGTCATGACCAGTCAGCTGACTGGCTTCCAAGCTTAGGCTATTTGGTAAGATTTGTCAAATAATGTTCACATTGTATTTATTTATTTATTTATTTATTTATTTTGGGGGGGGGATTTGTTAGCATAAAAGCAACAGGTAGTATTTCTTATCAAACAGCTCCTTGTGAGGCTTAAAGATTCTGGATAGCCAACTGTGAGAGCAAATTAATCTCAGTTTGTAAACTCTTTACCACATCTGTAGAATCATTTTTGGTAATTTTAAGAAGAGCTGAAATGTTAACAGTAATTCATTCTAATTCACCCAGGTTTGAAACCACTGCATGTAGAAACTTAGGAAATTTATCTGGTCTTATCACTAAGGAGTCAGGCAAGCCATGTGTATTACATACAGGGTACTGGTTTTGTTGCAAGTCAAATTTTAATTCTTTAGATCAAAATGCATACAGAATAAGATGTGCTATGGTACAAGTGTCTGCCCACTGTGGCAGTAGACTAGTATAGGCATTAGTGCTGCAAAGCCAGAACCTTCTAGGTATAAAAATGGTAGACAACCAGCTCTGTCCAGAGTCGTCATGATGTCTGGACAATGAACACCATGGATTAGAAAAGCAATGAAATTTCATTAAACATATCTGTTTGATTGGATTACCCCAAACAAGTTACAATCTATACAGTCAGACATTATTCAGGCTTCATGTGCCCCAACTATCATAAGTACTCAGAAAACCATTATTCTGTAGACTACAGAATGTAGAATTAGAACCAGTGAAATTACAGACACTTTCACAATCTACGTTATTAACATTCCACATAAGATTCTAAGATTTCAAACCATTTAGTACACCCTTGCTTGTACTTACTGATTCACTAATACAGATCAGTGAGATTTTCAGGTCAGAATGAAGATAAGCCATTCAAATTACAGATGGCTTTCTGAAAAGCACTCTTTAATCAAATACAGTTTGTTTGGCTTGAGGATACAAATGATGCTAGACTAGATAATCTTACAGTTTCTCTTGGAATCAACATTTGTGAGTTCATGACTATACAGTTATGCAGGCCTACAAAACTGAAATTGAATTTGCTATGAAATGCAACTTTTTAAACTTTAAGACAATATTTGATGATTATTTTTTTTTACTTCAGCAAGGTGATACAACAAATTGCAGCATGCAGGAAAAATCTAATACTTCGGATCTGAACCATTATATATATATATAGGTAGACTAGGTAAACAAAGCTTATATAAATGAAATAGTAAAACACAGTGAAACAGCTTAAAAATGAAAGATAAACATGATATAATTGTAACTGGCCTAGAACCATTAACTTAATTAGAACTACTCCAATTTATATCTTAATTTTCTTTGATCTTCATTACACATTCATTTTAACTCTCAGCACTGCTCCCGGGATAATCAGGAAATTCAATAAACAATTGAACTACAGTGCTCTTTTTCCTGGAAATAAATACCTTTTGTTACACACAAGTATTCTTCTGTTCTCTTTCCCCTATTGCAACCTTGTGTTAGTGAATTAGGCAAGGCACTTGTGCCTGTGAGCCTAGTCAGCATTGAGTTACACGTTGTTCGTGGAGAGTGATTCCCTATAAAGAAGAGTTGGGCTTCAACAATTTAGAACAATAATCTAAAGAACTTTGAAACACTGGTTTATCCAGTAGTGCAAGCTTCACTTTTCAGTGAAGAAAGAACACTTACTGAGAGATGAGAGTGAAGTTTATAAACACCTCAAAAGACTTCTTCCCATTTTATGCATAACACTGAACTGTGTGACTAGTTTTACATGATCTGAAAAGGTTTTCACAGTACAGAAGAAAACACACCCATGGAATATAGATTTACTGACACCCCCCCCCCTTTTTTTTTTTTTATCCTGTGGGGTATTTCATTTGATCTGAAAGCTTCACAGCTTTTGTTATCTGAAAAAGAAGGATGTATTCCTGGAGGCTAATTTGGCACTCTCTCTTGGAGGGAAAGATCATGTTCAGTGAAGTCAATGGGAGTTTTGCCTTTGGCTTCAGAGGAGGACTGTGCTGCTTCTCTCTTACCTACCACACATGAGACCATGTCTGGAAATGCAGCATGTAGCCAAACTTCCAAGCCTAGGATACCCACAGATCTGCAGGCATGTGAATACTATTTAAAACTGATGTTCAGTTCTGCAAGTCTCTGAACCTTGAAAAATGAGATACAGGTTAATGAATTGCTGGACCTAAACACTGACAAAGACTAATCCTGTGTGGGACTGGGGTGGGTTCCCAGTGATTAAAACTTACTAGTAATCCTCTCTGCCAGCACTAAAATAAACACTACTGAAGAAGTGGGAGGAATGTGTGTGTGCCTGGAAGGAGACACAAGTGGTAGGCGGGAGGCAGTGGCTAAAGAATAATCCTGATCAAGTCTAAACAATAGGTTTAGAATTATTTTTTCATTGTTTCAAATTATTCATTCTGCTACTTTGAAGCAGAATGTGTTCTTTCTCAGAAAAGAGAAAATGTAAAGAAAACAAGAAAAATGCAAGTTTTGAATTCCAGAGTACACATGACACTATTGTCAGTGTTTCCACAGAGCACCGGACTCTCACAAATTTTGAGACTGAAAATTAAGTCCTGGCACATTAAACTAGAAAGAAGGTTTTTTGTTTCCAATAAAGATATTTATTAAATATGGAAAGGTAAACGGGACAGTAGTACTTTGACCATCTTTTTAAACCTACTGGTAAGGAGGTAATACTTTTTCCAAAAATGAACTCTAATGACTAAAATTCTTACTATGACTGAAGAGCTCTTGGAAAAGCTCAAGTAAGTATTAAAATTTCCAGAAGAATTCATCTGTAGAAAGAACTGTTTGTTCATTATTAGAAGTCTATGTCCACATTAGTGACAGTATTTCAAACAGTTCATTAAGGTGAAACCCTTACCTTAAGTTTCAAATGATTTTTTTTTTTTCACTACAAACAGTAAATCAATGTCAAGACCTCAATAAACTCATAAACTACATCTTCTTCCTTGACAGGCTACCACTACTGTGGCCTCCTGATGACATAAAGCTGTAAGCAAGTGATTGTCATGTTTTATGCAGTCTTCCAAAGAAGTGGCTCAATAAAGTATGAACCAAACAGTCCAGCACTGTCAAAAAATTAAGAAAATTAAGAAGACAAACATTCAGGACAAAATCATTGGCACACAAGTCATCACTGGTGGTCAAGCCCAAGAAGCATGAGAGTAGGCAGAGGACTGTCACTGCGTCCATGGTACAGCCTTTCTCTCTGGCAAGCAAAATGGCATGAGGTTGTGATCTCAAGAGGAGCACATGGCCATTTGCAAATTTGAACACACTTCAGGCCATAACACCCCCACTGCTCACCAGCTGTATTTGGCCATTCACATGGGCCACCATCAGAGAGGCCTTGTAATGTTACAAGCCACCACACTGCCCACTGCTCCCAGTCCCATGAAAAGGGCCCTCTGCCTGGCCCACGTGCAAGTGGGCCAGGAGGGCTGTGTGCCCTGTGGGCTCCCCCAAACAGTGAGCCCCAGGCAGGCAGCAAGTCCCTGGCAGAAGACCAGCAGGGGGCCTGTTGGATGAGGAGGGGGCCACAGCCAAGGAAACATGAGAGGAAGAAGAGGGCTGTCCCTGTGTCCAAGGAACAGCCTTTCTCTCTGGCAAGCAAAATGACATGGGGGAGCAGTCCTAAGGAAAGGGGCCCATAGCCAACCCTTTAACCCTCCTTCTTCCTTTCACATCCACAGCCACCCCACTCCCAAACTCAGCTGTATTTTGGCCATGCACATGGGCTGTCATCAGAATTGCCTCCCAATGCAACAAACCACTTCACTACCTGTAATCCCAGACTCTGATGAAAAAAGAGTCTTGCAAGTGTCCCACAATTTATTGAGTTTCTAGGCCCTCCAACATGAAGGACACCTAAGAGAAGAAGGAACAGGAGCAGCAGACACAGGTGCTTCTGCCCACCTTTCGGTGGCTATCTAATGAACTTTGCCTGTTTCATCTCAAACAACTTGAGCAAGAGAATGATGGACCAAGCCCCATGAAGGTGGTCTGCCTTTCTCCACTTCCCCTTTCGGGATTGGGGAACATCAGTTTAGGCAACTACCTGGGTGGGGATGTGGAATCACCGAGAACCCTACCAAGCTTCTAGAACAGCAAACCACACATGTGAGGTAGCTGCCATCCCAAAGGTGGTCCCGGACCAATTAGACTGTGTAAGGGTGGGCATGTACATTTGCTGATGTTGACCTTCCATGTGCAGATCAAGACTCCAACTCAAGACAACAGCGCTGGATCCAAGGATGGTGAAACCTCTCTCTTGCTCTTTTCCTTTAATCTTTTCCTACAAGTTTAATGCCTGTACAAAAACATTGTTATCCACAGTGTTCATTGACTGTTGTTAGAAAGAACCAATAAATTGTTTGTAGTGTTTCTTCGAGTCATTGCCATGGTTCTGCCACCTCCACAGTCCTGCTGAACACAGGTAGATAGCCCTTTCGCTGGGCGATTATAAAGATTCACCTTCCTTGCCTCCCACTGAGTGGGATGAGACAGTGGCACAACAATGAGCTGTTTCATTGAACTACAGAAAGGATGAATGCACACTGCACAAAAAGGAAGCAGATTCAAAACAGCAGACAGTATCTGTGACATGTGACTGATCACCAGTGGTCACTTGAACAGCATGGTGTGCCTGGATGTGGATCTGCCAGAAAATGGTTGGAGCCCATAGAGTTGGATCCAGTGCAAGATCAGGAAGAACCTGCGAAAGCAGATGAAGAAATAACGATTTAGAAATATTAGCAAACTCAGTAATACAAGTAATTAGAATAGTCTCATTTTAAAACCATTAACATTTTTATCTTTAGTGTCCAGGTCATCTACTTCAACAGGGAACTGGGGTTATTTAGTCTAGAGAAATGGAGGCTCAAGGGAGACCCTATCACTCTTTACAACTACCTCAAAGGAGGTTGTAGAGTGGTAGGGGTTGGTGTCTTCTCCCAAACAACAAGTGATGGGACAAGAGGAAATGGCCCGAAGTTGCACCAGGGGCATTTTAGGTTGGGTATTAGGAAAATATTCTCTGCTGACAGGGCTGTGAGGCAGGGGAACAGGCTGCCGAGGGAGTAGTTGAGTCACCATCCCCAGAGGTATTCAGAAGATGGGCAGATGTGGTGCTTAGGTATATGGTCTAGTGGTAGACTTGGCAGTGCTAGGTTAATGGTTGGACTTGATGATCTTAGAGGTCTTTTCCAACCTCGATGTTTCTGAGATTCTATGACAAGCCAACTCACTGTCCGTCGTCCCAGACCCTAAAGAAAAAAGGACCCCTGCAGCACGTTCAACACACATTGAGCTTCTGGGCCCTCTGACATCAAGGACACTTGGGAGAAGAAGGGCCTGGAGCAGCCTTTGCACATTGCTGTGATACTGGGCACACACAGCCTATAGGTTTGCCATGTATTATATATGCCATGTATGCCATATGGCATATATGTCATATATGCCATATGGCATATGTATATATGCCATGTATTTTCAGGTTGCTGTAGTTGAGGGGTGAGATATATGTGCCTAAAAAGACACTAAAGCCATTTTGAGGTTTCAGGCCCTTTTTCACAAGGAGACAGCCCTGACCAGGGCAGGTACACTACCCTCCTGTCTGCCAGGCCCCTTTTAGTACAACTCTCCATGGCCCATGCAGTCAGCTACAAAACTTTCCTTCCCATCCACTCTTCATGCCCGCTGCCCCCACAGGCCCCCTGGCACCTCTCTCACCCCACAGGACTCGGTTCACCCTTACTCTACTCTCTAGTTTGAATGACAAGTTTTCTCATCGCATTTGCAGTTTCTTGCTTTGTAAGTCCAGAGGAAAATCTCTCCCATTTTGTGTGAAGGCTCAGAAGCTTGAATCAGAGCCTCCAGGCAGGTTTCAAGGAAGAAGTAGCTCTTGCCCATCCAGGACTTTGTCCAGAGAGAAGAGGAGCATGTTGGATCACTTTCAGCAGTGCTCAGGGTGGAGTTTCCAAATGCAGGAATGTTAATTTAGTCTTTCCAGGCTTCTCCCAGGAGAAGAAGCAAAAGGCAACACAAGGAAATGCCTGCTGCCAGGTTGGTCTTTCTCCATCTTGCAGTTTTTCTATTTGTAAGCTTGCGTGCTGGGCATAATTGTCAGGGGTTTGGTAGTGGGGGGCTGCAGGGGTGGCCTGTGCAGGAGGAGGCCAGGGACTGCCAGTCAGCTGGTTGTAGCCAGCTCCCCAACAGACAAAATGGATGCACCATGCCCCTGCAAAACCACATTTAAGAAAGGGCAGCAGTGAGTTGGGGAAGCAGAAACACTAAAGAGACGGAAAGGCAGAAGGCGAGACACCAGAGAAATGCAGGCTGTGGGACGTGGTGCATTATCTTTGTTGCAGAGCTAGTTGGAACTGTTTGTGATCAGCTAAGAGCAGCCCAGCCTGCTGCTCTTCCCCCAGTGCCCTGTAGAGCTGCTGGGTGCATTATTTATTTATTTATTTATTTATTTATTACCAAATAACTCTCAGTAGCAGTAAATAGCATGAAAAGTTAAGATGCATGACTTCGCATAGCACTAGTTTGAATCTACATACAGTCAGAGTGTTAACCTGTGAGGAAATTAACTTTGACAGTAAGCAGAAATCAAATCATTCAAGTGCAATGAAATCAAACCATGGATTGTCTTAAAAGATATTTTTATAGGAAATCTCCTAATCTGAAGGTGGAACACAGCCTATTACTATATATCTACCAACTAACAAAACCTAATTTTTAACAAACAAAAAGTCTGTGAGATTTTACAATTTTTCTAGTGCAATAACATTCAAGCTTTGCACAAAATGAATACAGTTGTGTGTATTGTATTGGCACTGAATTGAAAATATGTCTTTTTTTTTTTTTCCAAATCAAAATACATGTGGATAGTGTGGGATTGGCATGGGTTGTACATTAGGCTTTTTTGTTTTGCTTTGTTTTACAGTAGCTGCAGAATTAAGGAGGTGGACATTGCTAAAAATATGTTTTCTGTAGATGATCTCTGTATGTGTAGAGGCTAGGTAACAAAAAAGCAAAAACTGTCTTGCAACAGCTGGTTACTATACATTTCACTTATTTAATTTTTCGGTGCTTCCTAAGGTGAGGATTGTTTAGGAGGTTTTCTATAGTGATAGCATCAACTATATTTGTCAATGAGTTAGTCTACTCAAGACCACACCTTGTAGTTTCTCCAGCAGAAGGAACAGAATGTGTGTCATTTCAAGAGAAAACCCTAATTTTCTGTTGGTATTTATTTTTGGTATTACCAATTGTACCAAAAATAGATCAACACTTTTCTTAACTTAAAACTGTCCTTGAAAAGTGTCTGAAAAAGTAATATACTTTTACAGTGATGTTTGTTGAAGATGATGAAGCAAAAATGTCAGCTACATGGTTGGATAAACTAAATGAGACTGCTCAGACTCAGTTTCAATAATGACAGAGACAGCAGCATCAGCAGTTGCCAACTCAGGCATGACATGTCCAGCAATGCTAAGCTCATTCACCTATGCATCATTTACATCCATTTCAGGAAAGACTGATGTGTCTGAGAAATAGCAGAGCTCTAGTCACAGAAAGGACTGGAAAATCATTAGTTTACAATACTTTTCAAAAGTGCTTTCAATGGATTTTTTTTTTTTTGTCTTTGAGTTGTCAGTGAATACATGCGATTTGTGCATTACTTGCTTGTTTTGGATTTATGCAGTATCTACCTTGTCACAGAACCCATTCGACGTCAGGAACGAAAGACAGCATCAGTCTCTTCTCTTTATACATATACCTCCGCTATAGCTACCACACAGCAGGGGATCTGTTCTTAAGCTATCTCGAACACAGATTTTTTTTGACGAGTGACTGACTGACTGATTAGCTAGCTACCAGTCTCCCCGCTGTGCAGCATCGGAACATCGGAGCATAAAAATGCACATGAATATTCCTGGATTAGTAGAAGATTACAGAATAAGATGACTTGGATAGATTACAAGGATGCATCACAGACTGTGAGAAACTAGCAAATGCTTACTGCCACGTTGTTCTGTTCACTGAAACAGTCAGAGATTACCACAGTATGTAACATGGCAGACGAAGTGTTGGCACTGTTGTGGCCAGAAATACATGTGGACATCAGTGATGTTGGATTTAATGATATTCAGTCCTCTGGTTTTCTTTCCTGTGATTTTAATTTGTGCAGTCCTACAAAAACAAGTTGACCTCTCTAGCTTTCCAAATCCCCTGGAAGATGTGAAGTAACTTACAGGTACAAGCAATAGCAACACGCGTGTCAGGCACTTCTGGTTTTCATTGACAAGAGACATTGGCTGCATCATTTCCCGGCAATCATACCAAGTGAAACCACCCACACATGAATGACAAGTAGTTAATGAAGGCTGAGCATTGTCAAGGCATAGATTAAATAAGTGTAAAGAAGGAATAGAGAAGGTATTTTTTCCCTTATCTTTTCTTCTGGCCCAAAACTTTATTGAAGCAAAAATGGATTTTTAAATAAGAAACATGTTCACATACATATGTGTGTTTGCATTTATTTGTAAGTATTTCTATATTTAAATGTATGTATTCATATTCATATTCACTTATATATGTGTATCTAGACATAAATCATTATTTCCTTATCAAGACAATTTTCTATTTAAATAATATTTAAAAGACACAATCTTATTTCTATTATCTATCCCAGTTTTCCAGTGTTTGGAAGTATTCTGTAGGGAAATATCTCAATAGAACTAAATTCATTATCTATTATGGAGATGAAGAAATAACAATTTAGAAATACTAAACAAACATAGCAATATAAATAATTAAGTCTCATTTAAAATAGGTCAATGTTTTTAACCTTAGTGTCCAAGTCAACTACTAATGAGAAAGCATTTTGAACTTGACAGTATAAAAATAAAAAAATATAAAAAAAACTTGACAGTATAAAAATGATTTTATATATACATATATAAATATACATTATATATATATATATATATATATACATTTTATACACAAGCACATGTATAGTGACATATGCTATGATTTCATAGTGACATATGCTATGATATGCTATGATTTCATAATCTTTGATAATTGGAAAATCTAGGATGGTTGATTTAAATGTTCCTTGGTGTGAGCTGGTATGTAGTCCCATTGCTAATAACATTTAATCAGTGAGCTTCCTTTTTTCATGCAACTTTTCAAACATTTATTTCTGCCCAGAAGCATGAAAATCCTACTTCAAACTTTTAACGGCATCAGTGTTTACGGATTTAATCTTACCAAATATGTTTATTTCATCTCTGCCTTACACTTTTCTCTCACTAAATCAGTGTCACTGCCATGCATATGATGCTTAATATGATTACATAGGGATTTTAAGAAAACAAATTATGTGCATGACAGTGTATATCACTGTTATCACTGTCACACAACAGTGTTAACATCTGGCTTATCACTGATAGAGTTCCTAGAAGAAAAGAAGCTCAAAAACTAAGGAAAAAATATTATTTTCCATTTCTTTTTATCTCAATTTACATAACATAACATACTCTTTTTGCCAATTCTCTATTCATAATTTTCAGCAACACATTTCAACTACCTTAAACTAATGACAAGAAACTAATTATACTTCTGAGTTACTAGATTCAGATCTTCAGAAAACAAAGCAGGTTTTGGAGCTTACTGAAAAATCAAGGGAAAGCAGTATCTTTCTTTGCTGTAATACCATCTTTTGTTACCAGCTTCTTGGGTTGTTTGTACGGTAGTCCTGCCATTGTGCATCGGCTCATTTGTAGTTTGTCCTACTGTGGAACTTTTGAGGTTGGACTCTAGTTAAAAAAAAAAAAACAAAAACTAAAACTAAACAAAGAAACAAAAACCAACAATAACAATAAACAAACAAACAAAACCAACACAGTATTTCTCTGGACTCTTGTATCACTGTTGGTGTGCCAAATGACATTTTGAATGTATGTCACTTGTTAAGAGATTCTCATTTTCCATAACAATTCTGTAGACATATACTACACTTTGCTTCCTTTTCAGGAGCCCATAAAAGATGGCTGTGCCTGTCTATCAGCTTACAGCACCTAATATCATACAAGCATGCTGGAGAATGCAGCTTTGTCTTCTGACAGACTTAAGGTTTAAAAATGACCTTTTCTTGTGCATTGGAATTCAAATTCTTTTGTCTTGAAATATCATTGTTTCAATAGATCAAAAAGCAACAATATTTTTACTCAATTTTGGAAGGGAAAAAAGGTTACTGTGAAAGTAGGTGCAACATGAGTCTGGAGGGTGCATAACTTGTGACAGTGTCACAAGATGTGTACTGTGCAGGACTAGCTGCTGTTCATCAAAAGTCTGAAGAGCTTTCCCTCCTGTGGAGGATCCTATTGGGAAATTTGTTCCTGTCTTCCTCAGTGGTTAGCTGAGTAGAAAGCAGATGTTAGACATCTAAGTGCAGATCTTCATTCTGCCTGGCTGAAAGCAGATATGTTTCAACTCACTTGTACCAGAGCAGTAACTTGGCATCTCATAGTTCCTCTTTAACATTGGCAAACTCTCTAAAGAAATCACTGAAGAATGGTTTTCTTGAGACAACACAAGGTATGATGAAACAGGTCTCACTTCTCAGGCAAACACTTGAACCACGGGACACGTCCTTGTACTCCGATATGGCCGATGTGCTAACTCCACTCTAGCATAAGAACAGCATCTGGCAGTGAAAAGGACTTACACCTGTGCAAATGCAGCATGGCAAAACGAAAGCAAAGAAACAAAAGAAAGCAACAGATTGCTTTGAAACAGAAGCAACAGAAAGTAACCGTATGCGATTTTTCCACACTGGAGCCATTCTTGGGCTGATACACTTTCTGTTTTTCAGTTGAAAATAGAAGCATTTGAGCATTACAAAAACACAGCCTTTTACTGCTTTAATGCTGGTAAATGTTTCAAGAATTCTTGGACTATGCAGGAGTTGCTGGGGAATTTTTTGGCTTTGTTTGACTATTCCTTTTAATTTGAGGGCATGTGGAGGGGAAGAGGTCCAACTGTCAATTAGTAGAAACTTCCTGCTTAGTGTAAACTCATTATGTCTTCTGACTCTGTAACTTTACAGGAAACTATTGCCTGGTGTTGAGGAGGGATTTGAGAGTTCATCACTCTGCCAGATGAAATAGTTGTAGTGCTTCTTTCTCCCCAGATAGGTTGTATCTAGTTTTCCATCCCCTCTTCTACTAGACCCCTTAGCCTTTTCTTCAGCAAGTCTTCTGCCTTTCAATATTGGTTTGCATTCTAATTACATACAACACTAAAAACTTCCATAATTATTTATTGCATCCCTATCCTACCTACATTCCCCTCGCTTTTAATCCTGTGATTGTATTCTTATTTAATTTCAATGCTTAAGTTTATTATGAAATTTTCAATATTATTTCTGTGAAAATGTTCCATTAAGAGCTGTCCTATTACTCTGTGTAGAAAATTTGGATGGGTTGTATAATACTAAATATCACGAGACTGTTTTTCCTTGTAGTTTTTGAACATTTGTCATTTATACTGGAAATACTGCCTGCATGACTTTTTATTTTTATTTTATTTATTTATTTATTTAACTACACATGCAAGTGAAAACTGAGCAAAAATAAAAGTCAGTTTCCTGTTGTAATATTTTTTGGGTCCAAGACCAAGCAACACCTCAGCTCCTTTCCTTAATAAATCTTCGCTAAGAGCCAGTTCTGACCATGGTAGTTAAAGGTAGGGATTTTTTTCAAGGATTAATTTTGCCTTTTAGTTACATTTCTTTTTCCAGATTCCAACAACTAATCATTCTCATTCTTCATGTTTGCCATTTACTTAACTTCTGATATAATATCCTTTTCTAACCTCCAAGCCAAAAAAAACCCAAACAAACAAAAAAAAAACCAACCACCAACAACCAACCAACAACCAACCAACCAAAACACCCTACCAACAATTACCAACAATTAAAAAAAAAAAAGTAGTAACATAGAAATGTAGTTGTAGAGAGTGTCGTGGTTAGCAGTGAAGGATTCGGGGAGAAAAACACTGACATGAAAAAAAAAGAGAATCAGACGACTGCAACGCAGGGAAACTACAGATCAGCCAACTCCAAGGCACAACTAAGGCACAGCTTTTTGCTCCACCGCCCCTCAAGGATACCTGACCAGAAATTTAGAAATTTAGAAATTTTATTTATACCTTGGTATAAAGCCTGATTCTAGCCTACAGCCGTATTTCTCAATAATTACATACTGAAAAAGAAATGCATGATGACGGTCTTCTGCTGTATACTGATGACCAGTTATCTTTTTGCTTACACCTGCAAGAATCACATCATTCAGAATTAAGATCCTATTCATTAGGAGATACCAGCCATCTCCAGTAAACGAGAAATCCTAAATGTGCTTTAGTAAGATATGTGCAAGCTCTGATTGAGCAGTTCAACAGAGTTGTGAATCTTTATCACAGAATCATTGCTGATCACATCTTGCAGTGTTTCTTGCAGGGGTCATTTGATCTTTGGACTGTGATGATTTCTTTCCCGACTTCTTTAGACAGATCTACATTTTCTTTGGGTTTTGCTCTAGATAATAGTACAAATAAAGTTAAAAATAAAATGCTAATGTTATTGCTTATAATACACCTGGTACTAGGGTGTTTTATTTCCAGGAAACCAGTTGTTCCCTCATTATCTATCTGTATTTTAAGATGAAGCTTACTGCATATTTTGGATGATTTTTGAGTGATTAGCATGCCCATTGTTCAACAGATTTCAAAATACCACTAGAATAGTATTATACTCCTGAATTCTTCATCTACAATATATATTGTATATTATGTATAAGTATAGAATTGACACATTTGGTAATGCACAAGAAGAAATATGCGGGCTAAATGGAACATCCTAATGATGTACAAAATAAAGTTTTTTAAAAGGGCATAAAATGGTATTGATAATATTGCTGTGGTAGCCTTGGTGATTATGGGATTTGAAAACTGTAGGTATTTGGGGGTAAATTAATATCTTTAATGAAAGGGATATTTCATGAGTCTTTTCTTGTTCCGCTCTGCCAGCTGAGTAGGTGATAAACTATTATCTCATTTAGTAGAGTTTACTTCTTTTTCATGGTTTGCAAAAAATTTCATTTATTTATTATGTCATAATATTTACAGTATAACTGTTGCGCTGCATATGATTTGTACTACAGTTGAAGCATGTTAGGATATTTTGGCCAAAAAATTAGATTCAATCTCTGTAAAACCACCTCAATCCCAGATTATTTCCTGGGATTGAGGTATTTCCTTCCCTTAAATACAAGATATTTTGTGTGTGTCTGTGTGTATCTGTGTGTGAAGTGATTCACTAATTTCATTCTTTCATTGTTTCTGCCTTTTTTATGGCTTGTTTGATTCCAGGCCATCTTTTTTTTCTTTTTTCTTTTCTTTTTTTCCTTTCCTTTCCTTTCCTTTCCTTTCCTTTCCTTTCCTTTCCTTTCCTTTCCTTTCCTTTCCTTTCCTTTCCTTTCCTTTCCTTTCCTTTCCTTTCCTTTCCTTTCCTTTCCTTTCCTTTCCTTTCCTTTCCTTTCCTTTCCTTTCCTTTCCTTTCCACACCTTTCCACACCTTTCCACACCTTTCCACACCTTTCACACCTTTCCTTTCCTTTCCTTTCCTTTCCTTTTCCTTTCCTTTCCTTTCCTTTCCTTTCCTTTCCTTTCCTTTCCTTTCCTTTCCTTTCCTTTCCTTTCCTTTCCTTTCCTTTCCTTTCCTTTCCTTTCCTTTCCTTTCCTTTCCT